>NC_089783.1:14621781-14704281 GCF_040412425.1 Macrobrachium rosenbergii | reverse complement strand
AGCGCTAACTATGAGAGAGAGAGAGAAACAGAGAGAGAGACAGAGAGAGAGAAGGGTTTCCTTACTTAGGAAAGTGAAATTATTTATCAATTATTACAGAGACTGAGAGAATAACACGAGAGAAAGTTATTCTTAAGTTAGATATCAAAAGATGGAAATTCAGTATTAAACTAACTATTAAATGAAATTAAAATTAGTGTATTTTCATTTAAAAGGTGGCTTAATACATTACCCTTAAAAAAAGAAATAAATGGTGTAACTCTCTCCCCCATTCCACCGATCTATTTTTAGAAGTCTTCTCAACCTCGTTTTTAAAAACTTCTTTATTCTGTCACTTTCTCTTTGTTCTGAAATGTTGTATGTCTCTATGTTTTAGAACGGCGCATTTACAATTTGTAAACGGTACAGGTAAAATTAGATCAATTCAAAATTATCTACTGTGCAGTTAAAGACATACAGAGAAACAGTGCTGTGATATGTAGGTTGGCTAACTTCCAACGAGAGAGAGAGAGAGAGAGAGAGTTAGTTAGTTATAAATGATTTGTTTAACCAGACCTCTGAACTCTTAGGGTTCTTCTCGGGCTGGGAAAGAGAGAGAGAGAGAGAGAGAGAGAGAGAGAGAGAGAGAAAACAGTTGTCCTTACTTAAGAGAGTGAAATTTTTTATGAATTATGATGGACGCACACACTCACACACACACACACACAGTGTTACAAGAAAAGAGAAAACAGTTGTCCTTACTTAAGAGAGTGAAATTTTTTATGAATTATGATGGACACACACACTCACACACACACACACACACACACACACACACACACACACACACACACACACACACACAGAATTACAAGAAAAATATGACCACTGATTAGCAACACTCTCCTTCTTGTCATGTTAAATGACATCTCTGACAGCTTTTGCCTTCAATCTCCTTACACAAGAGAGGGAAGAATTTGTTTGTTCAAAATAATATGAATTTTGTAATTACAGTTTTATTATTATTATTATTATTATTATTATTATTATTATTATTATTATTATTATTATTATTATTATTATTATTATTATTATTATTAGCATCCAAGCACAAGGTCAAAAATTAAATGTACCAATGAAAATCATGTTCCCATACACTTAGAGAAGTGAGTCTAAAACAAGGCAAAATAAAGCCAAAATAAGAAGTTTAATAGGCCCGAGGGGGAACCACGTAGCCTAAACAGCAAGACAGCACTTGACCAGGAAGGGAACACAAAATTCACAAAATAAACAAAATTATAAAAACAAAGTAAAAACAAAGTAAAAACCGTAACAGTATCAATGAAAATAAGATCCCCAAAGGCTAAGAGAAGTGAGGGACAAAAATAAAACATAATGAGGCCATGATAATAAGCGAATGGGCTCGAGGGGGAAGCTCGTAGCCTAAACGCTCAACAACACTTCTCGTAATGAAGCCACGATAAAAAGCTTAATGGGCCCGAGGGGGTAGCTCATAGCCTAAACGCTAAACATCACTCGTAATGAAGCCATGATAAAGGCGAATGGGCCCGAGTGGGTAGCTCAGTAGCCTAAACGCTAAACATCACTCCCGTAATAAAAATCACTCGTAATGAAGCCATGATAAAAAGCTTAATGGGCCCGAGGGGTAGCTCGTAGCCTAAACGCTAAACAGCACTTCTCGTAGTAAATGGGTACAGAACAAACATAAAATTAATCAAACCCACTAAAGTTAGGGATCATTAATGGTAAAATATCCCAAATAAAAAGGGATACAAATAAAAAACACAAAACAAACATGCCGACCCAAGACCAAGAGAGGTCAAGAGACGACGTGAGAGGAGATCGAGACGGGCGTTATAAATCCCTTTAATTATTAAACTAAAGGAAAATAAGGAGCCTCAATCGCCTAAAAAACAATAAAACACTGGTACTCAAGTAATTGAAGAAGAACCTTGCGAGGATGCCATAAAAAATCCAAAATAGAGCACAAAATAAGGATCACAACGAAATTACGTGTGAACGAAAAAACGTGCTAAAATGGAATGCGGCTAGTGTTGCCTTGCATACAGTGCATACAGTCCGCGAGTAGTGCATGGGCTTGTATCGGCACCTCTCTCGTTGGGACTTTTGACATTGGGAATCTCTATAGGATAAGGTTCCGTGTTTTTGTAGTTCACCCTTTTCCATACACGACTCCATCTAGTGGAGCTCGCTCTGGGGGTAGTAACTCCAGCATTTCATTTAGCTTTCTCTGGTATCTAGCAACGGAATTACCTAGAAATAAGTGCTGAATGGACTATTTCACTGGGTGACACGGGCCCCTCTCCAGAAATAGATTTTTCCTTTGTCAAAATCCTTTTATTATTTGAAAATTAGTACTTATTATTAGGTAAAAAGTTTATTTATCATACAAATAAACATACCTGTATGTATACATGTACCATAAAAATTCATCTCACTAAAAGAGAGAGAGAGAGAGAGAGAGAGAGAGAGAGAGAGAAATTATTACTGTTAATAATATTGAATGTTATTTAATTTATACATAAAAGCTTGAAAACTTATAAATTACATAAAAGATTAAAACACTTTTGCTGGGTTTCTCAGTGTTCGCAAATGTTCACGTGTCTGTGAAAAACTTGTCTATGACCATTAGTTGGGTTCCAATGAAATATTTGTGTGTTTGTGAATTCGTGCAACTCGAATCGCGCAAGTTCGAGGTATTACTGTATATACATACATGCAGACAGTTGGCCCTAGTTAAGATGTACTAATAGAGGGGTCAGGGTGTCTGTCTTAGGTGATAGTCCGGTTTAACCGGTGATATCTGCATATATGCCTATAAATATACCGTATTTCATTATTTTTATAAAGAGTATGAATAATAGACCAATGTAGAAATGTTTGAATTAAAGCTCATGGTAAAAGATGAAAATTGAAGAATTAAAACATGATAAAAATGATAGAATTCAACCGTATATGCAGATGCCTAGGTCGAGACATGAACGCATAATTGTTAAGTAAAAAGAAGGGGAGTCTCAAAAATGAAAAGTAAGATAATGAAATTTAGATTACAGGTACACAATCCTTTTCCCAAAATCCTTGGGACCAGATGTGTTTCAGTTTTTGGAATTTTTCGGATTTCGGAACTGTGGGGTCAGGAGCATAATCAAACATCACTATTGCAGCAAAAGCATTTTCTTCCATTTTTTCATGTTTTTTTTTCATTTTAGTCTTTTATTCATTATAGTTTATTATTATTTGTATTAATATACTGTTAAATGAATGTGAGTTAATATAGGTCATCAATAATAAAATAGTGGGACAATTAAGACCATAAGTTCACTAACACATTTTGTTTTCAACAGAAACATTCCGTAAAATGCAAAAATATACATGATCAAAATAATTGTAGTTCAACTTGTGAAATTTAATGATAAGTAAGACTATAAAATACTTTCATCATATCGATCCTGGAGAGGGTTGTTTTTTATTGTTGCTGACGTCGTCATCAGTTTGCAGTCGTAACTCTGAGGATGGTCCGGGAATAGGGTTCGCAAGTGATGACATATCACCACGACAGACTGTTGTGGGATTTTTCATACCACTATAAGGCAGTCTCTGGTTTATGACGGGGGTTCCGTTCTGACGACGCGTCGTAAGCCGAAAATCGTCGTAAACCAGAAAAATCATCGAAAATCGTAAGAAAGCCTTACTTTTAGTCATCCTTTGAGTATCCTTTGGGTATCTTGAAAATGACAAAATGACAAAAAATCCTATCAAAATTCTACCATTCTACTGTTCTGAGAGAGAGAGAGAGAGAGAGAGAGAGAGAGAGAGAGAGAGAGAGAGAGAGAGAGAGAGAGAGAGAGAGAGAGAGAGAGAGAGAGAGAGAGAGAGAGAGACTGACTCACGCCTCACCACTTATCTACCAGAAAAAGACTTGGAATTTCACAGAACTACATTGCTCTCCCATTTTTACTTAAAGTATCATCCTACATCAAATATAGCTTAAATTATTATCCTATTACTACTGTATTAATCTTTGAAATCATATTATTAATATCTTTTCAAAGTCATCTTAAACACTAGGAGAGAGAGAGAGAGAGAGAGAGAGAGAGAGAGAGAGAGAGAGAGAGAGAGAGAGAGAGAGAGAGAGAGAGAGAGAGAGAGAGAGAGAGAGAGAGAGAGAGAGAGAGAGAGAGAGAGAGAGAGAGAGAGAGAGAGAGAGAGAGAGAGAGAGAGAGAGAGAGAGAGAGAGAGAGAGAGAGAGAGAGAGAGTTACCACTACGACTTACATTCAGCCATTCTTGTGCTGGCACGGGCAAAAGAGAGAGAGAGAAAGAGAGAGAGAGGGAGAGGATTTATCTCTTTAATCTCTCGAGGAATGTTAATCCATTTCTCTTTACTGCGACAGACAACAACAAAAAATTGTTTTTTCTTTGTCTTCCAAAGATGTAGGCTACTACTACCTTTACTAAGCATTTTTAAAGCACCATGAACACACACACAAACAGTGTGCATAGGTAAAGAGACTCAAATTAGCATTATCTTTTCCTGAGAGAGTGAAGGGCTGAACTTAGTATCTATTCATAATATATCTATCCATTTCTCATTCTACCTTTTGGCGAGAGAGAGAGAGAGAGAGGAAGGAAGGAAGGGAGAAACTGGTCTTCTGCCCTTAGTCTACTTTGAAAATGCATAAATGTTGTAATTTCAGTATACTGTATTATTATTATTATTTAATCTTATATTTGAAAATTAGCACTTATTATTAGGTAAGTCATTTATATATCTTACAAACGTGGTTAGTCGTCATCTCCCACAAACACAAATTTGTTAGAAAAATCTTATGCAGTCATTCCTCTCTCTCGTCGGAGAGAGAGAGAGAGAGAAATACTACGCACCCTCTTTATGGTGTATGCAAAGCCCGTGAGATAAAAGCTTTGTGATTGGTTAAAATCCCACCCTTCCTGCCAATAGCATGTCGTCAAGGAAGGTGGGAAGAGGGAGAGGGGGTTGTTACGAGTTGTTATTGGCTACTGTTAGTTCTGCCAGCCAATAGCGTATCGTCATGGGGAGAAGGGGTTGCTACGAGCTCTGTTACTGGCTACTTGTAATCCCCCGAGCTGGTATCGTCATAAGCCTACGTCAAAGCAATAAAAAAAATTGTCACACAAGCGATGATGGAATTTTAGTATATTTTTATGTTTATATACTGTAATCGATATTTTTTTGAAGGATATACGCAGTACAGAGAGAGATATGGGCGGTTGGCCTTACTTTTTTAATCTCAAAAGTGAAATTATTCGTGAATTATTCGAGGAGAGAGAGAGAGAGAGAGGTTGAATGAAGTGATTACATCGGTAAGCAGTTTTATGATTTAACGGGATTTTAATTTAACTTTTATCGATACTTTGCTGTGGTTACCTTAATATTAATATTTTAAAATTAGTAAATAATTTTTTCATCATAAAAAATATATATAGTAATGTAAATAAAATAAAAATCAGTAATTAGTGAATATTTGTTCCATGAAAAAATCCGCAAATGTAAATTTTCTTCCGTCGTATGCTTTGGACACCGAGCCATCCCAAATATTACCGTCGAGAATCATAAGAAAACTTTAATTTTAATCCTTTGGGTGTCTTGAAAACAACGAATCCTGCATTTATATTGAGTTTTTCATAATAAAAACCCTCCAAATATTGATCATTCTGCTGTTTTGGATGCATATTTCTTCCGATCGTCGTCCGTCTGGCGTCGTCCGAAATACCGTCGAAAATTGTAAGAACCCCTTACTTTCAATCCTTTGGGTGTCTTGAAAATGACCAGTCCTGCATTTATATTGAGTTTCTCATAATAAAAGCTCTCCAAATATTGACCATTCTGCTGTTTTGGATGCATATTTCTTCCGATCGTCAGATTAGCGTCGCCTGAAATACCGTCGAAAATCATGAGGAAACCTTATTTTTAATCCTTTGGGTGTCTTGAAAACAACGAATCCTGCATTTATATTGAATTTTTCATAATAAAAACCTTCCAAATATTTACCATTCTGCTGTTTTGGATGCATATTTCTTCAGATCGTCGTTGGACTGGCGTCGTCTGAAATACCGTCGAAAATCGTAAAAAACCTTACTCTTAATACTTTGGGTGCCTTGAAAACAATTTACCCTGCATTTACATTGAGTTTTTCAACAGAAAACCGTCCAAAATTGACCATTCTGCCATTCTGCAGCCATATTTCTTCTGTCAGACTGGCGTTGTTAACATCGTAAACCTGGAACGTGTATTGTAACCCAGGAAATTATTTTTTTATGAATATATTTGAAAATCGTCGTAAACTCGGAACGTCGTAAGCCGAGCCTGTTGTAAACCGGAGACTGTCTGTAGTATTAAAGTTAAAATTACTGTTGAATTCTTGTTCTCATGAAGGAATAATTATGTAAAACAAATTATTGAGTAATTTTTGCCATCAGCAGTCAAATAATCATGATCATGGCAACGTTCAATCTTAGTGCCTTCGCACATATGTGTATATAAATAGAATAAAAGTAGAGGGCTGTCATTGTCTAGCAGATCTCCATGGCAACCAGCCAGCCAATCAGGTTTTAGCTGTATTCTGTCTGAGAAAGAACGTTTTGCCTAGAGAAGCTAACGATGACATAAGTGAGTGTGTTTTGAATACACTGCAGTTTTTAATAGTGTGTGTATTTAACTGATTACATGAATAGAGTTAATTCTTTATTATTTTCAGTGCAGAATTGTTGGTTCAGAGATTCTTCAGCAATTTTTTTTTTTTTTTTTTTTTTTTTGCTTCAAAAGATATTTAGTAATACTGCATTGACATACCCTCAAAACACTGCATAGAGGGAACTGGAAATTTTCTCTCTCTCTCTGTCTCTCTCTCTCATGTCATTTGCCAGTAAACACAAGTATTGTTCAGTAACTCAGCTTTTGTCTTTGTTGTTGTTGTTGTTGTTGTGGTTCCCCAGACTCTTGTTATGCCAGGAAGCCTGCACCGCGCAAGAAGGACACCACACTTACTGGATCTGACCATAACTGTGTGGTAGTGTGGATGTTGTGTTGTTGTCTAAGGGCTGCCAAGTTAGGGCAATCTACTAAGAGATGTGTAATTGTGTGCGGACTAACTTGGCAGAGTGGACATATGTCTGTTTGGGTGTTGTCTATGCGGTGTTTGTAGGTGTTTAGTGATTGATGATGACCACAGCGAAGTCAAGTCAGGTGTACTCTCTCCAGTCTTGAGAGCTGTGTTTCTGTGCTGCTTATGTTGGGTGGGGGGGTGCCGAGTATTTTGTTGTTGGGAAGGTTATTAAGTGCTTGTCTGGTGAGGTGAGTATGGATGTGCTTTTTGTTTTGTGTGATGTTTGTGGGTGTCTTTGTAAAGTTCACCTTTGTCATGTCTTTTCTTTCCTAAAACACAAACAAAGCATTGTACTGTAGCTACCAGTCAGGCAGGAGATGGGTAAAACTGTTAATGCTCAGTGATTGGCTAAGATACTTTCAACCCTTCCAGACAATAACTGTTTCTTAATGACGGTATGTACTGTGCGCAAGTTTAATTGGTTACAAGTTAAAAGCATTTCAGTTTAGTACAGTATAAATACAGACCTTGGGTAAATAAGGAAAATGGTACCCGACGAGTGGAGGAACAGTAACTATCTTAAATAGTGGTCGAACATTAGGTATTTTAAGTCGGCTGACCCTCTTCAGTGTCTGTCTTATCCGATATCTGGATTAACAGGGTTCGGTTTAACAAAGGTCAACTGCATATATATATATATATATATATATATATATATATATATATATATATATATATATATATATATATATATATATTGTGTGTGTGTGTGTGTGTGTGTGTGTGTGTGTGTGTGTACATACATACATACATACACAGTAAACCCCCATGTTCGTGGGGATGCATACCACACCCCGTGAATAGCTCAAACCAGCAAATACTTGAACCCTTCTAAAAACACTTAGAACTGCCTATTTTGATGGTTCGGACACACACAAAACAAACTAAAAATGCTTATACCTGTACAGGTATTATCCTACTTATGAGGGGTGTGGTTCCAAAAAACCATCGTTTGTTGGAAAAAACTTAAGAAATACCAAAACGTATCTCGAACATAGCCTAGCCTACACTAGGGTATTCTGTACCATGTATACATATACTGTATGGTAGCGTAGCCTAGCCAACCACAATAAAATGTACTCTTTACGTACACGGTATAGTAATTATTAATATCAGCTAATGCTGGAGTTTCATGCAGTGTGACTTATGATAATTCAATACAAAGAGAAATTGAATAACAAACAAGAATGAGCTTAGCCTACACCATGGTATATTATATACATACACGGTAGCGTAACCTGCATTATACTCTATACTGTATTAACATGTCGTATTATACAAACATCAGCATAACTATTTGCATCTTTTCCATGGATCTTTTAAAATGTTATGCTTTAATTCACTGTATCCAATAATATTGTATGTATTCTTATATGCTTTTGTATTATAAATTGCGATCATAGCAATCAATATTTTGGTTTGGAAATGTTTACGCGGTGTTTATTTCGCCACATTTAACTCAGTTCAGAGTGCTTTTCTTGCTTCTAGTTAGCGTAAATGAATCTCTAGATACTTTATTTACATGGGGCAAGGTTATTTTTTGTTATACGAAGTGTTTTTAAGTCTAAATATAACCAAAATATGTCTCGCTGTGAAATTAACTTATTATTTTCGTTAATAGATGATGATGGCCGCTTGGGGGGCATTTGTTTTGTGTAAAAAAAGATTCAAGATTCAGTTCGCTATTTTCACTTGATTTCATCATAATACGAGCTTTACGTATTTATCGTTTATCGGCGTAAAAAAAGAAGTAATGTGTTCTCTCAGTATTTTGATTAAAATACTTTCTCTCCCATTTCATTTGCGATCGTGTTTCATCATGTAGCTGATGAACGATAACTTACAGTATAGTCATTAGCAGCTTGAACATTGTTTTCTCAGCTTCAGCTACAACTTGCAGCTTAAATTTAGCTGTATATTTCCTTGACAATCTTTTATCCATACCGAATAAGGATATAATGTAAAAATATATCAGTCCTATTCTGCTTAATGTCATTTGTGCCATAACCTACTGTAATTGTTTATTACTGTACGATGGTTGAAATACAAGCGAAAGGGCTGTTGTTATCCAATTCGGTTATAAGCAAAACAACAGTTTCTTGGTTGGTTGTTTATGGCTGTATGCATTTACACAAGAGTATAACATTACTAACAATACTTTTATCATTCTCTTTTACTTTTTTAACTAGAAGATGGGATAAAGAGATGGAGGAAAAGTTGTCTATTGTAATTTGGTATCTCGCACTGCCTGATTATGCTGCTGCCTGTGCCCGCCCGAAATTTAAAAATATTTAAAAAATAATATTGTCGTATCAGTATTAATTGCTTACCCCATTGCAAAATCGAATTATCGTAAGGTGAATCATCATAACTCGAGCATTACCTGAGTATTTTAATAGTTTTATCACAAAAAGTGAATTTAGTCATGAAAATACAGTATTCAGTGAATATTTCCCAGTGAAAAATACCGCGAATGGGCGAATTTTTGGCGAATAATGAGTAGATACGTTCCAAAGAGAAATCCGTGAATATATGAGTCTGAAAATTGTGAGACCTCGAATACGGAGGGTTTACTGTATATATATAATATATACTCTCTCTCTCTCTCTCTCTCTCTCTCTCTCTCTCTCTCTCTCTCTCTCTCTCTCTCTCTCTCTCTCTCTCTCTCTCTCTCTCTCTCTCTCATACTAAATGCCAATACACAGTATGTATTGCTATAAGACAGCATTTCTCCAGTCTCCTGTACTTTTTTTTCATGAAGGTTAGTCTTGAAGGAATAGTAAAAAATTTCAGCTGTTGTCTTGTTCATTCACTTTGTACTAACAAGTGTTTGAATCATTAAGATAGGCTATCTTCAGTGCTTATATTAAATGTGCATACAGTAGAACATCACTCCAATATGTGGTTGGGTATAGTAAAAGTATTTTGACAATGTATATATGTATGTACATACAAGTTTGAATATGATTCAGTGCACCTTTGTTCAGTGAGATATCGCAGTGTTCTTGGCCAAGAATTAATTTGTTCTTTAAATTAAGTCATGGGTATTCATGATTACTGTGTAATTGTCCTTCACCATGATTGTTTTTGTACTTTTTGCTTTGGCTTCAGTAAGTAATCTTTTTTGTGTCACCCATTTTTGTTCATGGTCATTAATGTCTTTTTTACTCCTGATTTTTTATAATCACGTATAAAAAAGTTTGTTCAGCTTGAATTCTTTTCAGTTATATAAACTAGGCTGGGCTTATCCCAACATGTTACTTCAGACCACCGTTGGGAATATAAGATTAGGTTACTATGAGACACTTGAGTGGTTTCCTGAAGAGATGGAGGACCACTGTAATTTGCCAGGCTATACCTTCAGATTGTCACTTTTCATTCTACAGTATTTACAAAATGTAAATTTGAAATTGAGTGGGCAGTCAGGTGTCACTTAAATTCTGATACATGATCAGATTTTTATGCTAGTAGAACCAGAGCCGAGGTTAGTGATGATATTGAGAGTTTTGTTTACAATCTGAATTGCCCATGTGAACTAAAGAAGTTTAGCATTTTTTCTCTCAGAAGTCTGTTTAATTTCATGAGGAAATAGTTACAATGTTTTTAATTCTGTTTGGGATTTTGGAGGAAATTCTGTAGAAACAGTAGTTTAGACTATACATGTTACCTTGTAAGCAGAGTAATTCAGTGTAAAAACTCCATTAAAAACCTCCATATTCCTTTTAGACATGACTATATGTTGGTGGTTCACATTCTTAAGGATACATAAGTTCATGATATGAAATTATGTACTAAATTGTATGGGATAACTATGAAACTATGATATTTATATTGATTTGAAGTTTTTGATGAGTTTGTGTAGGGGTTGTTATAATAATGGGCTGCACTATGTTGAAAGAAATCTGGGAAATTCAGAAAATTTCGTAATGTTGCCTGTGATGAAATCATTTTTGCCATTAACCTTTAAATTCTAGTTTAAGATTACCATGGATTTTATCACTTGGAATGTAGATTTGTGAATGTTAAATTGACTGCATATTTTTCTTTGCTTTAGGCCCTACATACATCATGTGAATTTATGAATTAGTCTTGAATGTTGGAGGGTAGATGTAATATCTGGATGGAAATACCAAAGTTTTGAGCTTTGCAAATATTAATGGATCTTTCTAAGCACTGTATAGTAGTTGTGATGTCTGTAATAAAAGCCTTTTGCCATTTGACTTGTCCATGATGTGAAGAACTGCTTTTGCATGATGTGATTTCATCCTATTGCTGTTGATTGTGCAATGTTTATATTCATTTTCTTGTATTTTTCAGAAATTCTGTTTTTAGCTGAATGGTGGTCGGAAACAGACATCAGAGTTTTTGCTGCAGATGAAAGCTTTAAAAATTGGGGCAAAGAGCATGCCTTAATCATAATGAATCACACTTATGAAGTGGATTGGTTAATGGGGTGGATTGTTGCTGATCGATCGCAGACTTTGGGGGTAAGTCTATTTTCACTGTTGTGTTTGGTTTTTTGCTTTATCCACCCCCATTTCTTTTGTTTTTCAGAAATTCTGTTTCTGGCAGAATGGTGGTCAGAGACAGACCTCAAAGTGTATGCTTCAGATGAAAGCTATAAATACAAGGGTAAAGAACATGCCTTGCTTATAATGAATCACACATATGAGGTGGATTGGTTAATGGGTTGGATTGTTGCTGATCGATCGCAAATGCTTGGGGTAAGTTTTTCCTTCTCTTCCTCCTTCTCCCTATCCCTTTTGTCTCTCTTCATTCTTTATTTTCTTCACCCACTCTTGTATTTTTTCTTTCCTATTTCATTCTCTTCTTTCTTGCTTCTCATTTACCATCATAGCTTAAAAATGGAAGTAAGGTTTATAACCACCATTCAGGTTAGAAATTTCAAGCCTTAAAAACATATTTAACTGCTTTTCTGTTTTTAACGTAATGTACTTTGTGTGCCATATTTGTGGGGCCTCACTTTTAACACACTTTACTTCTAGCCAGTCCGTGAAATGTCAGAATTGGTGAAAACCTCTCAAGGTTGTCAAGGCTATAACTCTCCCTCAAAGCACACAACTAAATGTAAACCAGCATTTACACATACCTTAAAATATTTTATATGGGTTGAACCGTACCTACTGTTAAAGATAACCTATATTGCTGTGCTAGTAGGCAAGTCACCATTCAAACAAAAGATTGAATGGCTGGCTGGATGACTGTCTAGTAAACCTATTATCCACCAGGTGTGTTTCAGATGTTTTAGCTCGTCCGAATTCTCCTTGCTGCCATTGTGTATAGGCTCTTGTTGGTATTTTATGTTTTTGGCTGTTTGCTGCTATCACAGTACTACTGTATATTTAATTTTCCTTGGATGCCCCCTTCTGTAATCAAGGGTAAGAACATCAGGCTCTGTAGGAATGATTACTGTGTGAGCAGGATGTGATTTTTGAAGAGCTAAGCACTCTGTGCCAGCTGCAGTGGTAGAAAGTGTGATCTTGAGAATAGATGTTATGAAGTAGGGAATTTCGAAAGACTTTCAGCTTAAGTTTGTAAGTGTAGGAAGAGAAGGGAAGCAGATAGATTGCGAAAGCAACTAGTCAGGTCAAGTCACCAACCTGTCATTTCTCCACCTTCTCCAGGTCCTTCGTCTGTAGGTATCTTACTCAGTCTTGGCGTTTCCTCTGATAATGCTTTTGTTAGTACTGAGACTTCCTATTTAGCTCTGTGTTCCGCTCCCCATCTGGTTCAGGAAAAGCATATTGAGAAGCTAGAGCAGGATATAAGCCTTATTTTGGTGAGAGAAGCTAGAACAGGACATAAACCTTATTTTGGCGAGTACGAAGTTTGTCCGAATTAAAATTCCCCCTCGATGTGGGACCACCTTGACGTGGTGAGGGGGCTCTTGAATCCCAGGAATTTGTTCCCAGGCTTGAGTCCAAGAGTCTCATATATTATTATATATTTCTTTGGACTAATTTTGTGGAATTTTCCACTTTTCGTAAAATTTATTGGACCTGATAAATAAGAAAAAAGATATCATAGCTGGGATTGAGTGTACTGTATATCTGAAGCTAAGTAGTGGGAACTGTGGTAGGACCATCAACTGCCCAATAATGTTTGGACCTGAGAGTTATCAGATTGATAGCTGAAAGGTGGAACTATTCTTTAGGGCTGGACCACGGATTCCAGGGCATCTGGTTCTAGCTATAGGACTCTCGGCATTCTATTCAGTTTGCCCATAACATGATTAGGGTGGGGATGATTGTATTCTTGTAATACTCTCAGTCCTAGCAAGTGGGTTTGGCTTACACTTGGGCCACTCTAATCATGTTGTGCCATCCCCTATGGGGTAGGGTAGGGACGCAGACATTTGGGAGTCAGTTCTCACGTGTGCCATTGGTGGAGGAATAGACTCCATGAAAGGCTGATGATATCTTTTTAAGGTTTTAAGGTTTATATTTTTTATACTTCAGTCTTTATGCCTAGTAGTTTTAAAGATTTAAGTACCCCTGGGCCCTTTGATGGTAGCAACTTGGCACAGTTGACAACTGCTGGAACCTCCTCTGACAACCTTTCTCTGGAAAAATAAAAAAAAAATACTAATGCAATTACACTGGAGCCCTATGTTCCAATAAAAAGCAAACCAAAAAAAAAAAATCTTGACCCAACCCTGACTCACTTCGACTCCCTCCTTGGAAGTGGGAGATGGTCAAGATTCCTGACTTTAGAAACAGAGAAGAAAATATCAGCATTGAAAATAGAAACTTCCTGTTGAATCGACAATCAACTACTGAAATGTCATTCAGACAAATAAAAGAGCAGATGTGGTTGATAGAAACCACAACAAAAAATCAATCAGAAAATGACTTAACTATAAAAAAATATTGATAATATAAAAGTACTGTACTTATAAAAAAAAAACATGACAAATGAACAGTATACAGGGTACCATAGTACTCCCTGATAATGATGAAGAACCAATAGAAAAGAATATATCGCTGGGTTCCCTTCAAAAAGGTACAACAATGTACAAGATTGCAAAATATACAACATAGCCAGTAGACGGTGTAATGGAAAAACTCTGAGAATAGCAAAGATAAAATTTGAAGGCCTTGAATTACCCTTAAAAATTAAAATCTTAGGCCAGAGCAGAGAACTGAGACCGTATGTTCCAAAACCACTATGGTGCCAAAACTGTAGTATGTATGGACATACAAGGAAAAATTGCCATAATACATCTACATGTGCATATTGTGGATCTAACAAGCATCCACACAGTGGAGGTGTGGTGAACCAAAATGCTTGAATTGTGGACAAAATCACCATGCAAGATCTAAGGTGTGTATCAATTATATATGCGATACAGAATTAAAACTACTTCAAGAAAGCACAGGAATGCCTATGGAATGCATGATCCTGCTAGGAAGTGAATGTTTTCTACTGTAATAAAATCAAACAATGAAGCAAAAATGGAAATAGATAAGAGTAACAAAACCTGATAGATCAGTCTCAAAGAAAAATAACTACTTTGCAAGAAGAAACTAATGTAGCAAAGAACCCAGAAAAGTATACAAATATTTGTTCAGATTCATTTGAGATATTAAGAGAAATGGAAACACTAGAAGACAATACAAGCACCACATAAATATTAGAAGATATTTGTGATGAATTAGAGGCTAAAGGTAAAAAAGAGGCCTTTAGAGAGAATGCCACCCAAGACCAACAAAAAACCAACCATTAATAGAGAAACATCCATTAAACTAAAGGCGGGAGGCCTGAAGAAAGAACTTAAGCCAAAAAATGATAGGAATATACCTTTGTCTCCTAAAATAATAATAAAACCAATGGAAACATAACCAGAACATCAAAGAAATAGTAGAGGAACAAACCATTGACAAGAATGATTATGTGATGGAAGAACAGATTACTCCATCACCAATAATTGGTGCAGCAAGAGTAAGTGAAAAAACGACACATGAAAACACATGTGGATGTAATTAATGTTTCACTGAACTGTGCAACAAAAACAAAAGCATAACAAAATACAGTTTAACAAACACTATGCAAAATTTCATAAGATACAGAAATAAAGAAACTACTATTTTAGACAGTCACGAAAAGGGCTGTATGTGCATTGGACACCTAATGTCTTATAAAGAAAAGCAAATGAATGTTGTAAATAAAATTTTAGAAAAAATGCAAATTGATGATCCACATAAAGAAATAATATACTAACGTGATATTTTCAATAATTGTGTTATACAATGGAACGTAAATGGTCTACAGACCAGATTACATTTGGGAGAAATACAACAATTACTAAGGGAATATGAACCAGTGATATTATGTTTACAACATATCAACAAAAGAATATCAACAATAGTAAATATACCTTAGTATCTACATCTAGAGAGGAAGAAGGAAGTGTAGGTACTGCTGTACAGTATATGTACATAACAAAGTGTGTTATGACAGAGTACTTGTAAACTTTACTGACTTGCAAATATCAAGTATTAAAATACGAATAAAAAATGAAGATTACATAATTTACAATTTATACAGCCAATCTAATAAAAATTACGACATTGATAAACTTAGAGATTTACTCAACAATAACAAAGAACCTACGTTAATAGTAGGTGATTTTAATGCTCACAACCCAATATGGGACTGTAATTATACAAATTCAAATAGAACTGGGAGTAAAATAGAAGAGTTCATGGATTTAAACGACATGTGCTGTATAAATGATGATGAAATTAGCTCATGTTTTTCAAAAACACATGGAACATTTTCCTCAGCAGACTTAACTCATATGTACAACAAGTATAGGGGACAGATTAGATTGGAATACAGTTGATGACTTGCACACCAGTGATCATTTCCCAATATTAATTTTCTTATTAAAAAATAATCCTGCAAAACATGTCCCTCACAATAACATTTATAAAGCAGATTGGGAGTGATATGAAATGCACACTAGAAATATCCCACCATTTGAATATTTAAAAGACCATAATGAAACTAATAAATTTCTTGCTGATTTCATTAGAAATGCTGCTGATAAAGCAATACCAAACTCGAAACCCCATCCAACAAAATGCAAAGTTCCATGGTGGTTTGATAAACTAACATAATTAATAAATATAAAACACTCAGTAGGAAGATGATTAGATGATTTGAATAAAAAATTCAGTAAAATAAATAAAACAATACATATATTAGAAGGAACTTTACAAAAAATTACTATATTATTATTAGGAATTGATACATTAAAACCTCTATACAACAAGATATCTGCAAAATTTAAAAAAGAAGTAATTCAAGGGAGAATCATTTCATGGAGGAAATATGTATCTGATCTCTCTAATAATACTCCCATACAAAAAATATGGGAAAAATTCAGGAAAATAAATGGTACCCATGTTAAACCACCTAGACATGCCATATTAAAAGATGGGAAAAGAATACTTGATCCAAAAGAAATAAGTACTATAATTGGAGAAAATTTAGCAAATGTAACTAGTGATAATTTAGATGAACACTTCTGGACAAGGAAAAATAGAATAGAATTAATAACAATAAATTTTGAAATAATAAAAGATATATATTATAATAGAAAATTTAATATGTCAAAGTTATAATATGCTCTGTTGAAGAGCAGTAAATCTGCTCCTGGAGGTAACAATATTTGTTTTGAGATGATCTAGCACCTTTAGCAAAGTCATACTTACTAGAGTTTTATAATCATTTATGGCTTCGAAATTTATTTCCAGGTGAATGGCGTAAAGCTATAATTATTCCTATCCCCAAACCTGGAAAGGATCCCAGTAATATAAATAATTACAGACCAGTTTCTTTAACAAGCTGCTTATGCAAATTGTTAGAGAAAATGGTAATTGCTGAACTAACATGGCACATTCGAGAAAACAAAATTTTGACTCCCACTCAGCTCGGGTTACAATGTAACATATCTACATTAGATTCTTTCTCTGACTTGGAAGACCATATATGTAGAGGTTTTGAATTAAAACAAATTACTATAGTTGTCTTTTTTGACATTGAAAAAGCATACGATACTACGTGGAAGTATGCTATATTAACCCTCTAACGCCAAGCCTCTATTTACAAAAGTGTCTGTCGTATGCCGGCAGAGTTCGGGAGTTAGCGCCGAAGCGGAAAAAAAGTTTTTTTAAAAAAATCACAGCACGCTTAGTTTTAAGATTAAGAGTTCATTTTTGGCTCCATTTTTTTTGTCATTGCCTGAAGTTTAGTATGCAACCATCAGAAATGAAAAAAATATCATTATCATATATAAATATTGAAATATATGGCAGCGTGAAAAAAAATTTCATATATAATTGTATACAAATCACGCTGTTAGCAAAACGGTTAAAGCTAATGAGTTATTTTTTTTTTCTTTGTATTGTACACTAAATTGCAATGATTTTGGTATATAACAAATTGTAAAACAATCAAAGCAACACAGAGAAAATATTATCGCAAAATGATGCATGAATTCGTAACGCGCAGACGTAAAAAAAAAGTTTTTTTCAAAAATTCACCATAAATTGAAATATTGTGCTAGAGACCTCCCGTTTGTTGAAAAATGAAGGTAATTGATTGATTATTAGTAGACTGTAAGTGTTTTAGCTTACAATTGCAGTTTTCGACCATTTTTATCGTGTTTCATATGAAAATATCTCAAAACTGATAAAAGCTACAACCATGAGTTATTTGTTGTTGTATTCTACATGAAATTGCACACATTTTCATATATAAAACTTTATGTAACGACTAATATAAAACGGTGCAAACATTACGATAACGTGATTTAAAGAATTTCTGAGATGTTCGGCCGAGTTACCCATAGCGGACATAAGGAAAAGTTTTTTCAAAAATTCACCATAAATCGAAATATTGTGCTACAGACTTCCAATTTGTTGCAAAATGAAGGTAAATGATTGAATATTACTAGAATGTAAGAGTTTTAGCTTACAATTGCATTTTTCAACCATTTCAGTTGAGTCAAAGTTGACCGAAGGTTGAAATTTTGGCACTTATCGTGATTTATATGAAAATATTTCAAAACTGATGAAAGCTACAACCATGAGTTATTTTCTGTTGTATTCTACATGAAATTGTGCACATTTTCATATATAAAAGTTTATGTAACGACTAATGTAAAATGGTGCAAAAATTATGACAAAGTGACGAAAGAATTCTGAGATGTTCGGCCGAGTTACCAAGCGCAGATGTAAGGAAAAAGTTTTTTTTTTTAAATTCACCATAAATCGAAATATTGTGCTAGAGACTTCCAGTTTGTTGCAAAATGAAGGTACATGATTGAATGTTACTAGAATGTAAGAGTTTTAGCTTATAATTGCGTTTTTCGACCATTTCGGTCGAGTTAAAGTTGACCGAAGGTTGAAATTTTGGCACTTATTGTGATTTATATAAAAATATTTCAAAACTGTTTAAAGCTACAACCATGAGTTATTTTTTGTTGTATTCTACATGAAATTGCGCACATTTTCATATATAAAACTTTATGTAACGACTAATATAAAACGGTGCAAACATTACGACAACGTGACGAAAGAATTTCTGGCGCGGACATAAGGAAAATGTTTTTTTCAAAAATTCACCATAAATCTAAATATTGTGCTAGACACTTCCAATTTGTTGCAAAATGAAAGTAAATGATTGAATATTACTAGAATGTAAGAGTTTTAGCTTACAATTGCATTTTTTTACCATTTCGGTCGAGTCAAAGTTGACCGAAGGTTGAAATTTTGGCACTTATCGTGATTTATATGAAAATATTTCCAAACTGATGAAAGTTACAACCATGGGTTGTTTTTTGTTGTATTTTACATGAAATTGCACACATTTTCATATATAAAACTTTATGTAACGACTAATATAAAACGGTGCAAAAATCACGACAAAATGACGAAAGAATTTCTGAAATTTTCGGCCAAGTTACCGTGTGGGCGTAAGGAAAAAGTTTTTTCAAAAATTCACCATAAATCGAAATATTGTGCTAGAGACTTCCAATTTGTTGCAAAATGAAGGTAAATGATTGAATATTACTAGAATGTAAGAGTTTTAGCTTACAATTGCGTTTTTTGACCATTTCGGTCGAGTCAAAGTTGACCGAAGGTTGAAATTTTTTGTAGTCGACGTACGGTACGTCCACTTGGCACCCAACAGACAATTTTAGTCGACGTATGATACGTCCAGTCGGCGTTTAAGGGTTAAGGAAACATTTTGCCTTTTAAGTGAAAGTCAAGGACATAGAGCAGCCTCTTCCACCTTAGCTTTCAGGCTCATTTGTCCTTTACTTCTATTTTACTTAGTCCTACTGGAATTATATTCGTCCTCCGCATCTCTACTTCCATTCCACATAGCCCTACTGGAAGTATAGCTGTCCTCTGCTTCTTGCTTTCTTTTCAAGTGATCCCGATCATTTAGCTCACCTGTCTGAGCGACAGCTACACGCTTGCGTCATCTATGGAGCTTCTAGAGCCATGAGCTTTTGACTCGTCTGGCTCCCAGCTCGCCTGGCACCCAGCCTGGCACCTGCTCTTGCCCTGAGTGGCTGCCAGCTCCCACAAATGCCCGCTAGCTCCCACGAGCACCCGCTAGCTCCCACGGGTGCCTGCTAGCTCCCACTAGTGCCCACCAGTCCTGAGCACTTGGCTCAACTGACGCTCAGCGCTTTCTGGCGCCAGCTACAGCCTGACACCAGATCATTGTCTGAGTGTTCAAGCCCTCTCCAGCTCTGTGGGAGAATAGGGAGGTCTCTGTCCTTTTAGAGTTTTTCAGAGGACCATCCTCTACATATGGTGATATGGCAAGATCTGTTTCATTCACTGACTAGAATGTATTGCCCTCGTCGACTTCTAACTTGGGACACACTCAGAATTAAGAGAGCAGTTTGGCTTCTTTTAAGTGAAGCTAAAGACGTCATGATAGCATCTACCTTTTGAGCTTGCATACATTTTATGCCTTGTATGTCCATTCTGCCTTCGAACTACTTGGAATGTAATCGTTCTTCGTGTCTCACTATTTTTAATGGAAGTTAAACAGTGTTGAATCTTTCAGTGCCTTGAGACCATACCTAGTGACTGGTGTGGTATCACGGAAGGAAGCATAGGATTGTTTTTTCCTACTGTCTCTTCACCTTGTAATGTGTCGAGCTTTTTGCGGAGCGGGGGGGTACAGTGTACCTGAAGCACCCACCACTCTCAGTGGATGGGTTGTGGTTTTATCTAGGTGTAGGTGACAATGTTGTCTGGTTTTTATTTTGGTGCTATGCCCAGGGCAAGGGCGAGCACCTATCATGCTTTGCTAGCCACGGAGTTAAGATGAGCACCTACCAGAGACAGTATCCCAGTAGTTCTCTTAGCTGATAGGTAACGACAAGCATTGGTTTTCAATGTTAGCAGTTTTTTCTGTTTTCAAATTCATTACATAATGTTTTTGGAGTAGAATATGTCCATGTATCCCATCTCTTACCAATGTGGGAATCAGCTATGTAATTACTTGGTAAGTTACTTATATAAAAATGACATTTTTGTAATAAAATAAAGTTTTTTATATACTTACCAAGTAATTACATGATCGGAGCCCAGCCACCTCCCCGCTGATGGACCATAAGGCATGAACAGATTTAGGTTGTCTGTTAAAGTTATTCCTAATATTCCCGCTAGTGGGCGGAACTGGTCACCTATACAAACGTGCGAAGTGTTACCCGCAAAATTTTGAATTCAAGCTGCCGTGTAAAGTGAACTAATAGCTAATGTCATTTTTAGAAAATGAGAAGGCAGAAAAAGTTCAAACAAAGTTAAAGTTGGACAGCTGTCCAACATCTTTAACAAGGTGAGGAGATACCAAGGGAGTGAATGAAAAGTAAAAGGAAAAAACTATGCATTTAGGATTGAAGTGTCACACAATGTATGAAAGGAGGCTCAATGGTGATACTGGCTTGTGGCTTTAGAAATAATGTGAGTAAAAAGTAAGCAAAAGAAATTAAATTTATTCATAATATTGAGCACAGTGTGTTTCACTTAAAGGCTGATCCTTGCTTCCAGCTAATGCTAAAATAGATCGCTTTGAACTGAACACTGTATTCAACTCTGTGCTGGAGATCACTAGGGAAGAAATACCAAGATTGTCTCATGTCTGTCTGCCCTCCCTCCCTCTATGGCTAATGTATATAGTTGCCCTCAGATCTTGATGATTCTCGTATTGCACTGCATTACCACAAGTAAATGTTTCATAACGTTAACTCAGGCAGTCAGAAAATATCTTGAATAAACAAGTTACATAAAAAATGTAAGAAAACTATAATTAACATGCTTCATTGACCTCAAAAAAACAAGATTAAACAATTCATCTGCAGTATTCTCAAAACTGCAACAGAGAACGATGATTGGGGGAAGTATACAAAAAGGTAATGATCTCTTAAATTTTCTGTGACCAAGGGATACTACAAAGAACCTTCAATACCTTCTACAGTGTTCCACACAGGGCACATTGTAAATGGTACCCTTGTTTGGTGAGTGCTGAGACAAACTTTATGATAGAATGCATATATTTCATCTCAAGTAGTTGCAAAAAAGATAATTTCATTTTGGTAGAGGTAAGGCTGGGTGAATTGCAAAACAATACTGGAGCACTTAAGTAAGGAAATTATGGATGAAGTTAATAGCCAAGTTCATGGAGGCTGGCACTTGGTAATTTTGGATGACAGAATATTTGGGTAGTTCAACATTGGATCTTTGAGGTACTTAGAACTTTGCTTTTTCTGTATAATTTAGATACTGTTATCTTATTTAACAGATCAGGCCTCTGTTATTTCTGTAAAACAGCACTTTACTTTATATTGGAAAGGAGACACACTTTACTGTAGAGAACTTCATTTGATTAGGCTGTTTGATTTATGTTCCGTTTTAAATTTTCTTTCATTTGCTCTTCTTCTCTGTTCGGTTTGTATTTTATTTTGGTTGACACTTGCATGATGGATCTCCTACTTGTCTTTTCAAAGAAGCCACAGACTTTATTATACTGTATATATATTATGTTTTATGTAGTACTGTATGTTCACACTGAGTCATTGCCCAACTTTTTCGTTAAAGTTGCTACTTGAAGATTCTAAACACAAGGCAGTCACCTCATTTTCCTGCTTAAATGAAAATGTAAGGTTTAGGGTACAGACAGACGCTCAACATTATAGTTCATAAAATTTTCATGAAAATAACCTACCTCCCTTCCAGTGCCTTCACAAAAACCTGTCTTTGTTTACAAACTTGATGCTACTATCCTTTATTTATTCTTATTTGCAGTTTTCTAATCTTTTAAATGCTTTCAACTTTTTCAAGCCTTAAATTGGACATTTAATTCCTTGTTGTGAGTACTATGATCTTGTCATCAGATGCTGTGAAATTTTGTCATGTTATTTAATCATATTGTGCTTATTTCATAAGTAGTATATTTATATGCAACCAATTTTATTTCAGAGTGCCAAAGTATTTGTGAAAAACATGATGAAATACGTCCCCACAATTGGCTGGTCATGGAGGTTCTCGGACATCATCTTCCTCAAGCGTAACTGGCAAGAGGACAGAACTGTTATGTCATCCCAAATTCAAGAGTTTTTTGACTACCCATATCCTGTGTGGGTGAGTGATTAGTCTCCCTGTTTAATTGTTAGTGGTGCCAAATGATTGTTTAGGTATACTGTACATAGTCATCAGTATTCTTTTGGATATCATGGAATTCTGTCAATTCCAAATTATGATATTTTGTGCATGACTTCTTTTGATTATATGGACAGCATGTTTATTGTCGTCAGCTTGTACTTATACTAGCGAGTAATTATGTGAAGGCTCACATTTTTGTAGTAGATGTGTATTCATTTTTCATTTTTTACATCTTGATCCTATTTTTTACCTGATATTTTAGCCAGAATTTTGTTGGTAAAATGATATGCTATCTTTTAATTTCCACAGTTACTCTACAAAAACTACATAGCTATAGGTTTATATAGAGTGTAACTTTAAATATATAATTTTTTATATCCTCGTAACTTTGAATATATAATTTTTCTATATCCTATGTAACTTTAAATATATAATTTTTCTATATCCTTATAACTTTAAATATATAATTTTTCTATATCCTTATAACTTTAACTACTGTATATAATTTTTCTATGTCCTTACTAGTCCTGAGTTGTATTGTTTGGGATGAATCTTACCTACTGTTAAAGATAGCTTATATCTCCGTGCCGATAGGCGAGTCGGCTTTCAAACAAAAGATCAAATGGCTGCCTGGATGACTGTCTAGTACATCTGTTCTCCACCAGGTGTTTCAAATGTTTTAGCTCTTGTCAGAATTCTCCTTGCTGCCATAGTGTATAGGCCCTTGTGGGTATTGCATGGTTTTGGCCGTTTACTGCTATCACAGTACCATACATATATTTTTCCTAGGATGCCTTCCACTGGAATCAAGGCTAAGAACATCAGGCTCTGTAGGAATGATTACTGTGTTAGCAGGATGCTGATTTTTCTGCTGGCTGCAGGGGTTAAAGTGTGATCTTGAGAACAGATGTGAGGAAGTAGGGATTTATGGAGGACTTTCAGCTTAAGTTTTTTTAGTATAGGAAGAGAAGGTAAGCAGATAGATTACAAAAGCAAATAGGTCAGGTCACCAACCCCTGTCATTTCTCCCCCTTCTCCAGGCCTTTCGTATGTAGTTATTCTTACTCGGTCTTGGCTTTTCCTGTGCTAATGCCTTAGCTAGTACTGAGACTTCTTTAGCTCCATCATCCACTCCCCTTCATTTCAGGAAAACATATTGAGAAGTCAGAACAGGACACAAACCTCATTTTAGTCAGTTAAAGGTTTGTCTGAATTAAAGTTAGGTAACTGTTCCAGGTCCCCCCACAGTGTGCAGTCATTTTCGTGTTCCCCTTAAGAGGTAAGGTGTTGGTGTCCTTGCCCATATGTAGCCTGAGCCTAGGACTGCCCAGTGACAATTGGAAGCATCTGCTGCCAGGGAACTGTGTCGGTTTTTAACGAGGTGGCGAGTAATAGGCAGGTTCAAGGTATTCTAATATGCTGACACAAAATCTCTGACAGGTCAGAAACTCTTGCGAATGTAAAAGTAGCATTTGACATTAGGGAAAAACAGAGGGATGTCTATATACAGTCATATGTGTTTTCTCACAGCTGAAGAATGGTTAACAATTCTGTATACAATTTAGGAAGAGATTTCAAATACATATGGTTGGAAAACTTGCAATGCCTTACATACATTAGCAGTTACATTTCTGACAAGGACATAAAGTATCTTCTGAAAAGTGCATAAAAGATCATTTGAATCAGGAGCACTGGACCTGTGTACTCCATGCATCATGTAGATTTTGTTTTGAAGCGAGGATGCCCTGAGGGTCCTGGCAACAGATCTGGACCTCACAGTAACCCCCCCCCCTCCTTGAAAGGAAGCCTAGGGAAGTGGGTCACAGGCTGGGATATAGACTGGTTTTAGTCTGTCGGTGGAGACCCAGGTGATTCTCCCATCCACCGTCATCTGATACATTTTCTCTCTGTGTTGTAGTATGCAGTTTGGTCCCGAGTAGGCTGGAGAGAGATGGTACTTGTATGCATCTATTCTTATGTATGCATAGTTTGCTCTTTTAAGGTCTTCGGGGACGTATTCTTTTCTTGCTACGTTGTATGTTGTCTTTGCCGGCATGATATTTTCCAATGCTCTACAAACGTTATAGAGGGATGAATGGATGCTTGGCCATAGAGTGCTTCCCACCCTGACATCTGGTGGTGAGTGATGATTTGAGGGACTGGTGTGGCCACTCCACCATGCCATTTGCTTTTGGGTTGTATGCTGCTGTTGTGTGCATGAGTTTTGTCCCGAGGCTGGCGGCAAGGAAGCTCCATAATGTGAAGATGAAGTTAGCTCTTCTGTTGCTTATGTACTGCAGTACTCCATGCCTGCTGACCCATTCTGTTAGTGCTTTCACACAACTCTCTGCTCTCTGCTGCCTTACTGGCATTGCTTCTGGCCATTTGGTGTTTCTGTTGATGATCGTGGAGACACACCTGTACCCCTCAGAGGGGGCAGGGGTCCCATGATGTCAAAGTGGATCTGTGCCAGTCATTGCTGTGTTGTCTGAAATTCTCCCATCCGTGTCTCTGTGTGCCTCGTTATTTTTTGTTTGGCATGGGAGGCATTCTCTTTCCCACTTTTTGATGTCCACCTTCATTCCCCACCAGACATACCACGCCAAAAAGGTTTGGACGGTGGATCTGCCCCAGTGGGTGGGACAGGTTGTGGGCGGGTTGAAGGCTTTCTTTCTCAACCTTAACGGTGGGTATGGGTGAGGGTGTCTGGTACTCGTCTCACAAGCGATGGTCATCTTTCCCATTGATGGATAGGTCACTCCATGTAAGAGTGGGGTTCTTCCGCTGAACTCGCTGTAGGTCCATGCCATCATTCTGAGCCAGTGCTATTTCGGGATATGATATCCCAATCTGGACGGTGTTGATGGAGTTTTCGGGAAAGGGCGTCTGCCACGTTGTTAGAAGAGCCCTTTAAGTATCTGATGGTACAGGAGTGTTCTGCTGTCGACGATAGGTGACGCTGATGTCTTGCTGACCACCCATCTCTGCTTTTGGTGAAGGTGTTTACCAGCTGTAGGTGGTCCATCTGCACCACGAATTGTCGTCGTCCTAGCATGTGTTGGAAGTGGCGGATGGCTCTGTGGACTGCCAATAACTCTCAGTTGAATGTGGAGTACTTTTGTTCTTCTGGTGATAACTTCTTGCTGAGACTGCCAATAACTCTCGGTTGAATGTGGAGTACTTTTGTTCTTCTGGTGATAACTTCTTGCTGAAGAATGCCAACGGGTGACGACCATCGTCTGTGTCTTATTTGAGTACCGCGCCCATCACTTTGCTACTCGCATCCATTGTTAGGGTGAGGGACCTATGGGGTAAAGGAAAGATTAGTGTGGCAGCAGAGGTGATTGCTTTTTTTAGCTAATGTGAAGGCTTTATCTTGTTTTTCGTACCAACATAGTTTATTGGGGCCATTATTTAAGCAAATTTGGGTATGAAACGATGGTAATAGTTAATCATTCCCGTGAATTCTTGGACTGCTTTGATTGTTGTTGGTTTTGGGAAGTTGATGATTGCCTGGACCTTCGTTGGGACGGGCTTGACACCATCAGGGCTTATTTGGTGGCCCAGGAATTACGCTACTGGTTTTGTCCATTCGCATTTGCCTTTTTGGTCTGTGAGTCCGTTTTCTTTAAATATTTGCAGGACCTGATATCTCTTTGTGTTTGATGTTGGTGCTGAATATCAGTACTGTATATAGTCAACATAGATGACACAGAAGGGTGGGTTGCCCAGGATTTCGTCCATCAGACGTTGGAAGGTCGCACTTGAGTTCTGAAGGCTGAAGCAGCTGTAGTTGAAGGTGTATATGCTGAAGGGGGTAATAATGGTCGTTTTTTACTATGTCCTCCTTTGCGACCGGGATTTGGAATATCCCTTCAACAGGTTGATCTTCGTAAATATTTTGGCGCCCTCCATCTGGTTGGTTATGTCAGGTTTTGGTACCAGGGCAGATGCTGCCTAGGGGTTGGAGGCTTTTTAGCATATTCCTGCCTATTCCATGTCCCAGAAAGCTTGTTTGGTATGGATGAGGTTTTCTGGGGCCAGCCATCTAAAACGGGTGTGCACTGGGGGATTTTCGGTGACTGTGGTGCTGGACATGGTTCCTTGCAGGTTTGGTTAGGTCGTACTGCAGGTCATCCTTAAATACCTCTTGGAACTCCTGTAAGAGGCAACTTATCTGTGGTGCTGGAGTCAGCATGAGTGGGGCTACAGGGGTGGGTCGTGTGATCAGCTGCCGTTTCGCTCCGTCTACCAGCATGTTGTGGGCTTTTAGGGAGTCTGCTCCTAAAATTGCAATTGTTATATCTACAGTAATACCTCGAACTTGCGCGATTCGAGTTGCACGAATTCACAGACACACGAATTTTTCATTGGAACCTAACTAATGGTCATACATGAGTTTTCCACAGACACACGAACATTTCCGAACACTGAGAAACCATGCAAAAGTGTTTGTTTAATTTTTTGATGTAATTTATAAGTTTTCAAGCTTTTATGTGTAAATTAATATTTCTCTTTCCAATCGTACCATGGATATGGTATCTTTCTGTTGCTTCCAAGCTAGATATTATTCTAGCTACTTAGCTTTCTTAGGATGTGTTGTATGGGAATGCTCTCAAGTCTGTTGAGGTGGGAGAGTCGTAACTCCTCTTCCCCCTGCCTCCCAACGTTTCCCGTTTTCTTTGGTGCGTTGCTTTCTTTTGCTCAGCTGACTTGTGTCGACTCAGGTGAGCGCTTCAGACTGCATTTCTGTCTCCCTTTCATCAATTTGCAGGTTCACTATGGGTGCTTGGCTGCTGTCACCTCTTGTCACCAGCTGTCTCGGTTGTCTGAGCATTTTGGCTCCCAGTAGGTATTTAGAGAACAAGAACCCAAGCTTCCTTCTCCAATTAGAGTGCATACTCTGGTGCACAAAGCATCTTTTAAATCACCCAGTGCTTGTCTTCTGGTTTTTTGAAGTCTCAGAGAACCGCCTCGTATGATACAGGCACTTTCAGTGCTACAACCATCTGCAATCAAAGATTCGGTTTTCTTTGTCTCGTTCCTTTGAATAGATGAACTCGAGACTGACAAGTCCTTTGGACATGCTGAGATGGAATTTGTTGTCCAGATCTCTTTAGATTATTGAAGTTTTTATCTTTCGCTGAGCTTTTGCATAATATAATTGCCTCTTCTCTGCACCAGCTTTGAGAGGTTGAGGCACCAGCTTAGGGATTTTTAGGACCAGCTTTAAGTGTTTTTAGCTCCAGCAGAAGTTTAGCGAGAGAAGAGTGTTAGAGTTGTTACCTTGTGCAGTCAAATCCCTTTCTGATGCTGCAGGCTAATGTTCTTATGTTTATACAAAATTGGTTCGGAAGTGAGAACACTTATGCTCCTATATGTTGTATAAGGCTTATTCTGCACAGAAGCCCAGCTGTTTTGGTTTCTCTTAAGGTCACCTGCTAAGCCTGATCCTTTAAAGTGATAATGGGGGATATATTGGTACAAATCTTATTTTATACCTTTTGGGGATTTGTTCAGCCCTCAGGTTCCTGTAGGAGGCCAGTTGCAGGCCTCCTTGCATGCTTGGAGAGACTTGGGAGCAGAACCTTAAGTGGTGGAGGTACTGAAGGAGAGAGGTGATTTTGGGTTCTCCTCCACTGGTTTAGTCTTCTGTATCTGTTCCTTTGTGTCTTTCTACAGGAGAAATATCTCATTCTCCAGTAGGAGGTTGTAATTAGAGGGTATGCAATGGAGCAGGTGTTGGTAATTAACTGGGATTTTACCTCCGACTTTTTCCTAGAAAACCGGGGATGGGCACTAAGTGTTGGACTTATTGAGACTGAACAACTCTATGCATCTGTCCCAATGCTTTTTGGTTTTTTCCAGCATGGTTTCAGTGACTTCCCAAAAGAACGATCGATGTTGCTGTGGTTATGCAAGGGACGTGTTTCTCATATCAGTACATCCTCAGTCTCGCAAGTTCCTTCAATTTTTATTTGCAGAGAAGGTATTGCTGTTCAAGGTGCTTTGTTTCAGCTCGTGTACAGCACCTCTCTAAGTATTCACAAAGAATTTGTTGCCTATAGGCAGATGGTGTTGTCTTTTAGGAACAAGAATTCTTTTCTGCCGAGTCAGCTAGTTCAAGTAGCCAACTTTGTCAACAGTATTCCAAAGGCTAAGGATCTGTTGCTTTACTAGACTCAGTCTCTTTGCATTATGATTTTCTGTCAATTTCCCAGAACTTCTTTGAGTGAAATTACATGATATTGGTTCATTAGTTCATTGTGAGGAGTGCTCAAATATCGACTAAGTAGCATGTGTATGATTAGGAATGACCATTGTATTACTACTCCTCTGAGGACTCTCAGGCTTGAGCGGTGGATGGGCATGCCTTCACCCATTATCTACTCTAAAGAAAGTATTGAACAAATTTCGTGTATGGTTATTAATGAGTGACTCCTATGGAGCCCTAGTAGCCTCAGAGGAAATGATTTTCAGACACTATAGCTCTCAAGGTAGATGTCTCTTCTGTTAAGGAGAAATCGACTCAGCTACCAAATTCCATGTGGTTCCACTAACTTCTGCATCTCACACTTAACTCCTTGGAGATGCTGAACTATCTCTCCCCAATAAGGGGATTTTCAAAGGTATCATGGGTTCTATCCTTAATCAAGTGGAAAACAACTGTGGCCTTGTATCAGAAGGAGCAGTTTGTGTATTGCTCTAGGTGCCATTCTAGAGGAATTTTCAGC
Source organism: Macrobrachium rosenbergii (assembly GCF_040412425.1). Taxonomy (NCBI): domain Eukaryota; kingdom Metazoa; phylum Arthropoda; class Malacostraca; order Decapoda; family Palaemonidae; genus Macrobrachium; species Macrobrachium rosenbergii. The sequence continues at coordinate 14,674,666 of NC_089783.1, read as the reverse complement.
ACCTGTACCCATGTAAACATCAAAGTTTCTCTGCTTTCTTAGATATAGTAAGAGTTTTTCGCTGTTTACTTCCAAGGTTATCATTCTATGCTTTCCTCAGTATTGTGGCACGTGCAATTAGATCTGCTTAATGATCAGCACCTTAGGTGTTGAGATCAGTTGAGACTGAACCCCTTCAGTATCAATCTCTATCTGGAATTTAGACACAGTTCTAAAATTTTATCTGTAAATCCTTTTGAGCATCTGGAATAAGTCTCATTAAAGTATTTACTATGAAACTATCTTTTTGTTAGCACTGTTGACAATTAAAAAAGTAAATATGTTGCAAGCACACTCCTTAAGGCTGTTGTAATGGGAATAGTATTTTTATCTTTTTGCCTTAGAGCTGAGAATGATGTTAAGGCTAAGTTTTTCTGAGAACTGTAAGAATTCCAATTTAACTTCTTTAGTGGGGAAGAAGAGGAAACATTTCTCTGTCCTGTTACGGCAATTAAATTTGCTTAGATAGGTTATGCCTGGAATAGGCGAAGTTAACCATTTGTTTTGTGGTTTTAAAAACCTATAGTGTTTTTGTCAAATGTTAAGCCTGGAAGAGTCAATGCTAACCTTTTGTTTTGTGGTTGTAGAATTTGTCAAAGGTTAAGCCTGGAAGAGGCAAAGTTAACCTTTTGTTTTGTGGGTTAAGAAAACCTAGAATGTTTTTGTCAAAGGTTAAGCCTGGAAGAGGCACAGTTAATCCTTTGTTTTGTGGTTTTAGAAACCTAGAATGTCTTTGTCAAAGAACATGAGCTCTCTGTGACTTACTTGATTAGGCTACTGCATGAGAAGTAACACCATACCTTTTACCTTTATTGAAGGTAAACATTCATAATGTGAGAGCTGTTGCAACTTCACTTAGCTTATTGGCGATTTGTTGATGGAGGATGTGATTAATGTAGTGCAGTAGAAGTGCAGTTACGTTTTTGCCGCTCACTACCTTAAGTATGCAGAATCAAATCTGAAAACAATAAAGCTCTTAGTCTGCTATTAGTAGCAAGTAAAGTCTTTTCCTGAACCAGGTTTTGATATTTTTTGGAGCACGAAGGTACATTTTTTGTATTATAGCATACCTGTATATTATAAAGGTATTTATTTTTAGTTGACTGTCATTTTATAGGACTTTTGGACCCAGGCACAAGGGTCCCCTCGCGCCGGTTCTGTTTCATTCTGGCTGAATTGAAGCTCTTTTCTCCACAAGGGTGCTCTTCACTGCACATACAAGAGCCCTGCTCCCTGAATGGAATACAACTTATGGTGGCAGTAAGAGCCGTAAAGAATTCCAGATCAGGTAGGAATGTTTTGGATTTCATGCAAGAAACCTTTAGCTCAATTGGCAGAGCAGATTTTGTCTAGCTGCACTACCCACCATCATCATGTGGGAATCAGCTGTCTTTAACAGGAGGTAAGATTCATCCCAAATAATATAAATTTTTATTATAATATTTATTTGGATACTTACCTACTGTTAAAGTAGATCCACCCAGCCTCCCCACAACTTAGTGAGCTGTCAAGGAGAATTCTGATGAGTTGAAATATTCAAAACACACCTGGTGGAGAACAGTTGTACTAGACAGTCATCTGGGCAGCCATTCAATCATTTGTTTGAATGCTGACTTGCCTATCAGCGCAGAGATGTAAGCTATCTTTAACAGTAGGTGCAGTACCTATCAAAATAAAAAATTTTAGTGTGAAAACTTATATTTTATCATTGTTTTTGCCAAAATTAGTATTTGTTCCAAGACTTTTTTTGTATTATTTACAGAAGATATCAAGATTTGCTCTCTACTTTAGAGGTGTAAAATTTCATTGCATCTCTTATCTAAGGTCTCTATAATTTTGCTCTTGATGTAAGGGGCAGGTCTTAAGTTTCAATGTGGTAGACCCCAATCTTGTTCCTGTTAGATTTCTCTTTATTTTCTCTTTCTCAAGGGCTGAGCTGAGCTTGAAGAGGAATTCAGTTGCTTACTTGTTATTCTATGTACACATATAAAAAAAAAAAGATAGATACATCTACAGAACTTTTGGTTTGTATTTGCATATGTTAAATTAGCAAGTCATGTCATAGGTAGTGATTTATGATAACTGAAGTTTGAAAATAATTGTATAGTATTAGGCAAATGTTTAGCTTTCTTATTTTATAAGTAATGTGCCATGATTTGCTGTACTGTACTGTGCATTCCATTACTGTACTGTAGTTTACTTAGTCATCTTTTCATGTTTTTCATATTATTTTCAGTAGCTCATAATAAAATGTTCCAGGTTAGCCTAGGCTATGCATTGTTTACACTTACAATTGAGATTAAAAAAAAAATAAAACATTTTTTAAACATGCTTTTATTAAAATGCATTAAAGTACAAAATAATTTTTTGAGACACCAGGATTTTCTTATTTCTCGTAGCATTTCCTTCCATGTTTGGCACCCATGCTTTTATTTTTGTGTACATGGTTAATAGTAAAAAAATCTTGGTGTGTGTCAAAAAAATTTTTATTTTTGTACTTTTTAGTGCATTTTAATAAAAGTGTTTAAAAAAAACTTTTTACTTTTTTATTATTTTAGTTTTGACAGAAATTGTAACTTATGATTATGACTGAAAAAATGTGATATCCTGCGATATCCTGTCGAGTCAAAGACTGTGATATCATGTCAAGCCAAAGAAGGTTTGAAAAATCCATAGCGTTTACGTATTAACTTAATCTACCGAGTGAAAGAAGGTACGAAAAGTCCGAAGAGTTTCATACAAATCCCGAGATACTGAGACAGGGTCACTCTAGGGTCATTGGGGGTCACTGCTGACCTACTGATCATGTAAAGTTGTAGTGTCACTTGGATTGAGTAACCATGCAAAATTTCAGGTCGAAAATTAACCATGCAAAATTTCAGGTCAAAAATTGAGTTACAAGATTTGACCCAAACAGACAGACAGACAGACGTAGAAGTCAAGTTATAATAAAAGCTTGTAAAAATCGGCAGTGTAACACATTAGATTTAGCCTTTTTATTTTACTAATTATTTTTTCGATGCATTTTGATTTCTACTGTAATTTATTTTTATATATAAGAACTATTATTGTGACTTATTTTTATATATAAGAACTATTATTGTAACTTATGCAGTGTTTTATCAGGATTTTTGTGAATTTTATAAAAATTTTGAATTTTTATTTTAAATATTACTTAGTTTCTTTAATATTAAAAAAATTCAATATGCAAAATGTTTGTCTTATAAGTAATATTCATTTAAAATTTATATTTATTCATTATCATGACCTTGGCAGGGCTAACAGATAACTTATGCCATGCCTATAGCTGGATATACTGTACACTGGAAATTGTAGCAATCTAGAAAACTCTAATTTGCTCTGATTCTTGATAAGGTGCTCCCTACTGTATGATGAGAGAACAAATAAACCAGTGAGAAACAAGGATTATTGCTGAATTTGACATCCATGGTGTCTGAATTTAACAAATTGATTTTTTCTTAGGGAGAAGGCATATCTCCTTCAGGTTCTAAAACATTTTGCTATGCTATATAAAATTATCTTTATCACAGCAGCAATTGAGGATCATTGGAGTTTCTGTGTAGCTACTTACAAACAGCATATTAACCCTATTTTCAAAAACGTCTCCCGTATGCTGGTGGCCTCCGAGAGGTAGCGCCGAAGCGGAAAAAAAGTTTTTTCAAAAAATCACAGCGCGCTTAGTTTTCAAGAGTAAGAGTTCATTTTTGGCTCCTTTTTTTCTCATTGCCTGAAGTTTAGTATGCAACCATCAGAAATAAAAAAAGATATTATCATATATAAATATTGGAATATATGACAGCGAAAAAAAAAACTCGTATATAATTGTATACAAATCGTGCTGTAAGGAAAACGGTTGAAGCTAATGAGTTAAATTTTTAGTTGTATTGTACACTAAATTGCGATGATTTTGGTATATAACAGATTGTAAAACGATTAAAGCAACACAGAGAAAATATTATCACAAAATGATGCATGAATTTAATTCATGGACGACGTAAAAAAAGTTTTTTTCAAAAATTCACCAAAAATCAAAATATTGTGCTAGAGACTTTCCAATTGTGCCAAAATGATGGAAATTGATTGAATATTACTAGGCTGTAAGTTTTTAGCTTACAATTGCATTTTTGAACCATTTTGATCGAGTTAAAGTTGACGAAGGTTGATTTTTTCTATTTATCGTTATTTCGATGTAAATATAAAAAAAACTGTGAAGAGCTAAAGGAATGATATATTTTTTGTTGTATTCTACATGAAATTGCGCACATTTTGATGTATAACACTTTATGTAACGAATAATATGAAACGGCAAAAAATTATGGCAAGCTGACGCAAGAAATGACAGGATTTTCAGCGGAGTATGCATGAGCTGAAGGAAGGATTTTTTTTTTTTTTTTTTTTTTTTTCAAAAAATTGACCAAAAATCTAAATAATGTGCTAGAAACTTTCCGTTTGTTGCAAAATGAAGGTAAATGATTGATTGTTACTCGAATGTAATAATTATTGCTTACGGATGCGTTTTTCGATCATTTCGGTCGAATCAAAGTTGACCGAATGTTAAAATTTTGTCAGTTATCGTGATTTCGATGTAAATATTAAAAAACTGTGAAGAGCTAAAGGAATGATATATTAATTGTTGTATTCTACATGAAATTGCGCACATTTTGATGTATTTATGTAACGAATAATATGAAACGACGAAAAAATTACGGCAAGCTGACGCAAGAAATGACAGGATTTTCAGCAGAGTTCTCGCGCGCAGAGTGGAGGAAATTTTTTTTTTCAAAAATTCACCAAAATTCTAAATATTGTGCTAGAGACTTTCCATTTGTTGCAAAATGAAGGTAAATGATTGATTGTTACTCGAATGTAATAATTATGGCTTACAAATGCGTTTTTCGATCATTTCGGTCGAGTCAAAGTTGACCGAATGTTAAAATTTTGTCAGTTATCGTGATTTCGATGTAAATATTAAAACACTGTGAAGAGCTAAAGGAATGATATATTTTTGTTGTATTCTACATGAAATTGCGCACATTTTGATGTATAACACTTTATGTAACAAATAATATGAAACGTGAAAAAATTACGGCAAGCTGACGCAAGAAATGACAGGATTTTTCAGCGGAGTTCGCGGCGTATGAGCGGAGGAAAATTTTTTTCAAAAATTCACCAAAATTCTAAATATTGTGCTGGAGACTTTCCGTTTGTTGCAAAATGAAGGTAAATGATTGATTGTTACTCGAATGTAATAATTATGGCTTACGGATGCGTTTTTCGATCATTTGGTCGAGTCAAAGTTGACCGAATGTTTAAAATTCACTTTGGATGCTGGGTCCTTCTCCAGCATCCCAGTCTAAAACTCGCCTCACGCTCACTTCCGACAGCCAGTATGCGCCTTTCACGGTCCTGATGCCTTTGTGACATATCTACAAACGTCCTGTTGCAGCACGAATACGCAAACACTCGCCAAAGTTCTGCAAAACATGTCTGCGTCAAAATATCGCTCCCGCAAGGTCCGACTCTGATGCTATCTGGCATGAGTAGGAGGGAAGTCGCGCATGCGCGTCTGGGTGACGCTCAAAAACAACACAACACCTGGATCCGTGAACTCCCAGCATCCGCCAAGGCACGTGATTTGAAATCTGCAAACTAGGCCTATAATTATTTTTCCGCGAATATTTAAAAAAAGCATTTTCAGTCGACGTTTGCAACGTTCACTCGGCATTCGACAGACAATTTTTGACGACGTTTAAAACGTCCAACAGGCGTTTAAGAGTTAAGAAAATTTGAATCATGTCAAAGGCTCGTTTCAATTAAATCACATACGATAGTGCTAACGCCATACCATATTTTGAAGAGTTGTTTCAGTGCAGTAGCATGAGTGTGGAAGTATCTGAGGTTTCCAGATTTTAGGTTATAGGGTGCTGGAGCTGTAGCCCACTGATTTTTTACATGATACCATAATGTTATTGAAAATTAGTATCTGCATGTTGTTAAGTCTAATAACTTTAGAACTGGGAAACACAGGAAGTAATAATTTTTCAAATAATTTAAAGCTGATGAAAAGTGTACTAATGATTATGAAAAAGATTTGTTTAAAATACTGTAAGGTTTGAGTCACACCAGTAATAACTGGAAATGTCAGGTGCATGTACCATTTTTATTAGCTTCTTGGTAAAATAGCTGCCTCACCAGTAACAGGTAAAAGCAGGAAAACTATATTTAAGGAAGATAGTACTGTATGTTTAGATTTAATTGATCTTGGACCATAATAGTAAAAAATATTCCATATTGAAGTAAAGGTCTTCATGGCATTCAGACATAAAGACAAAAATCAGGAAAAGGAGAACAGGAAGACCTGACAGCAACAGTACCTTTGGAAGAGGTGTTTTGTTCATTTATCTGCCAGAAGAGTATAGTCCTTGACTTTGAATGATATACAGGGTCTTTATCTTTCAAAAGTTGCAAGAAAGAGATTATAGTGTTATGTTTAGAATTATTTTTATGAAATAAAGGAGTATAACATGAGACTTAGAACTTGAATTTGTATCTCATCTCTGTGATGGAATTTTGAAGTGGAATGGGAAAATTACAAATGCCATAGTTGAAGTAAATTATTGGATGTGTAATTGCATAGAACTACCTACAATCTTGTATTTTACCAGTGCAACAGCCTCAGAGAAAAGGAAAAGCAAGGGAAGCTAAGTAGTTCGATGAATCCATGATAAATGCAGTAGATACTTCTCTAAAAAAAATTCAAAGTGTGCAAATAACACTTATTTTGATTTTGATTTTGTTTTTCTTAAAGCAGAAGTATCTTTATATAATGAGATGCAATACTTTGCAGTAGTTGGTAAAGATTACCTCTCAAAATTTGCCCCTAGGGTTTTGTACATTTGTAGTTTTCATTTTGATTGCAGCTTAAGCTTAGCTCTCTATTTATTTTACTACTCTTGATTATGTATTATATGTAGAAATCGTATTGAAAATAGATAAATTCTATGTTATATTTAATTTCAATATATTTATCTTGAATGGTTTTACACTATCGTGTACTTTCACAGTTTTTTGTGCATTGTATAAATTGCATACTGTTCATGCACACGGATTATGCAAACCATGAAACTGACTCTGTGTCATGGATTTATTCAGTATACAATATGTAGAACTCTCACAGTGTAACCTACCATCCTTTCTCAGAAGTGGCACTTACCTAACTCATTTTTACATTCTCAGTCACAGAAGTATCAAGGTACCAGTTCATTGAAAATTTTTTACTGATATATATCTACGTTTCAACTATATGGCTTCCCCCCCCCCTCAGAGGGTTAAGTCCAGAAGATGTTACTCTTATTTTGATTTTTTATATTATTTTATTCTATGAATATCCTGATGATTTTCTGAGGAGTTATTTGGGTTACATATTTACCCCTTCTTATTTATCTTCATGCACTTCCTTCACAGCATGCAAGGCAAATTTAATGCTAAACATCTATAATTACCACATACTTAAAATGTGATTGCATGCAATGGGAAGACAATAGGATATATATAAAAATGATATTCTAACATTGTCCTCATGTTTCTGGTGCTGTACCCCTCCTAGAACATAATCCTCACATCATCTGAGGTACCATTATAAATATAAAACTATATTGGAAACTCCTAGTACATTGTGATCTTATTGACCACCTATTGTTAATTGTATAACTTGTGCTTTGTTTGTTCCACAGTGATATTTCAATTTTAAAATTTGGGAGGCTGGAAGAATAAAATTCATCAGAATTTCTTCTTCATTAGGCACCCCATCCCTTCTAACACTTATTTGAATACTCTCTCCCATGTACAGTGTATTCATTCTGTGTATTAGTGTTGTCATTCTGTCATTGTCAGTGTAAGTAACTTAGCTAATGCTGTTATTGTTGTCACTACTTCAGATGCTTTTGTTTGCCGAGGGTACCAGATTCACCCCAGCCAAGCATGCGGCAAGTATGGAATTTGCCCGCAAGAAAGGCTTGCCAGAGTTGAAGCGACATTTGATTCCTCGTACCCGTGGCTTCATCCAGTGTGTCCAGTCCCTTAAGGGCCACTTTCCAGTCATTTATGATGTCACAGTTGGCTTTAATACGTAAGTTAGAATATTAACTTGCTATTTTAAGATGTAATGAAATTTAAGAATATTGCATTAACTGTCATAATTCAGTTTTGTATTTGAAAATGAAAAATGTTTGGCTGCTACTTTTCATTCAAACAGGACACTCACAAAGCTACACTACTATGGTTTTCCAAGATATCAGAATGTAGTGTTTGTGGAATTTTGTATACAAACACTTTTTATGTGAGAAACTTTGAACTGTGATGTCATAAAGATGTTAATTTTGCCAGATATAAAAAAACAAATTCAAGTGGATTTTAAGTCCATTAACATGCAAGACTATGAAAAGAAATTTATTGCTAAGAGATAAAAGCTGTTTCACATTGCTCAAGTTTTGAGAGTTGAATTAGGAAATTTCTTTTCAAACTGGAACATATTAATCCCCTAATTAGTATAAGTGGATATCACAAGCCTTGGTTCATATCCCTTTACTTGACTGGGAACTGACATCCCTGTATGTGATTAATATTGCAGGTGATAACTGCAAAACGATAGAATGCCCTTCCTTTTGTAGAGTCTGTCAACTGTGAACCACTATCTCCTTTCCATCATGTGAACAGTTAAAAAATGTTAAAATTTTGGGGAAACATAAGGTGCTGTTAGGGAAGACTGCAGTGTGCTGTGTAAAAATTTGAAGGAAGTGCAATTATATCCATAGCATTATTTAAGGAAATGGATCAGTTTTAGAGATAGAGTTTGTGTCTGCAGGAAAAGTGTATTATCTCATCAGCTCCAACAGTTATGGTGTGTTTTTTTTTAAGGATCTCATTTTGTCAAGTATTGTCTACTTCTTCCTTTTGTCATGTTACTTTATTGTCATATGTAAAGACATTTCCTGTCTTCTATACCCACCGTAAATGTTTATATTAATGGCAAGAAGGTAACTACAGCTTGTTGAAGCTTTTTTTTATTTGAGAATATTTATTTGTTTAATGTAATTCTCCATTTAGAGTTGGAAATATTACTTGAGTTACATAACCGGTAGCAACCAAGTCAGCTTTATTTTTATATTTTCATCACTAATTTTGTTTGTGACGTTGGTATTGGCTATATCCATGCCATTAACTTGAAGAGCAGTGCAAAAAACTTATTGTATCACTCAGTCAAAACTTGGATATAAGAATGTATGATGGAATCATAGGGATTGGAGTCTAGTAACCTTTTTCTTCCAGGTTCATTAATTGCTTTCAAATGATCATAATCAGTTTGTGTATATAACTCCGTCTAACCCTTTGGGCACACATCATTTAGGTTTTTGTGTTTTCTAAGCATGTATATTTCATTTGGGTTCAGATATTTCACTAGGTTTGCATTCAAGTCTTTTTGTCATTGAAGTATGATAACATCTGCTTGCAAAAACTGTACTTTTGATACTTATGGGGTCTCAGAATTTTGGGGGTGTGTTCCTTTTGGTGCTTTCCTCCCAGGTACCTATGGTTGACAGCATTAAAGATCCTTTACCACCATCCCCACAGTCTGCATTTGTGTCGGTTGCTGTCTATTATTTTTAATCTATACTAACTGTTATATGCTTTTTCTCTCATTCAGAAGTATTGCTTAGGTCACCCTCATGGTAGAAGAAATTTAGGTTGTTGGTTTGGATAAACTACTATATTTGATGGTATATAAGACCCTTCCCTGCTTCTTTCACATTTCAGAAGGGAATATTAAGAAAAATTTTGTCTGCATTTAAGCATTTAATTTTAATCTTGGCAGAAAAAACTTGAGACACTGTTTGAAACTAGAACAGCATGAAAATATTTTAATAATTCTATTATACTTTACAACAGAATTCAAAAGCAGTTTAGGTATAACAGAAAACATTTTATAACACTCCCCTCCCTCTCCACCTTTCACGGATAACTCTGGCAAAGCAGTGATTTATGAGTGCTGAAATCTGTACAAAAAATTGAAGACAGAATAAAGTATAGGCTAGATAAAAAAAATATTATTTGGAAATGAATCTTACCTACTGTTGAAGTTAGCTTACATCTTCTCGCCATCAGGTGCAGTTGGCATTTTAAAAAATTCGTATTACGCTTGGCGAACCCATTAGGACTGTCTCTGCAGTCACCTGTCTTCCCACCAGGTGGTGTTGAAAGTAAACAATTGAGTCAGAATTCTTCTTGCCATCTGGTTCAACAGACTTGTGAATCAGCGTTGTTATATTTTGATGATTTCTGGCTAAGTTTTTCATGTACGATTTGTACTTGTTTGCATTTTGTCAGCTACAACAAGCAAAGATGAAAGCATTAGGCTTTATAGGAAAAGTTTGTGGAAACCGAGTGTTTCAGTTTTGCAGATAACCACGTAGCCTAAGTTAGCCTAGCTGATGCACGAGTGTGGTTTTCTTGTCAAGACAACGAGTGATCTGATGAGATGTTGGAATTTTGTAAAGTATTGAAAATACTAGAGGGATGATAGTGCATCTTTTCCAGCTTTGAAGTGGCTTAGAGCTGATTTAGGACTTACATATGATACAGCCTAGTTGCCTCTAATAGGTCTGGTACTTTGGCCTAATTGTGAAGTGTAAGTACTTTTCGTTGCGGTATTTCATTCTTAGCGCTGCAGCTCGATTACTGCAAGAGTAATATATGTTTATATATGTGTAATGTTTTTGCATGTATATATAGATAGGCTTATGTGTATATGTGTGTATATATTTATGTAGATATACTCGTATGTTGTATGGTATCATTGTTGTGTCGGCTCTGTCTACATTCCCCCCCCCATTTTTTGTAGGTTATATTTTATAAGGCATACAGGTAAAAAATTAACATAGGCTACACCATGTTTACAATACCCTAGGCTAGGGTACCATAGGCCTAAATTCCATAGGTTATGCTATCATACCCAAAGTAAATACTGATCTAATGGCTTCATAGCCAATCTTTAGGATATAGGAGTGGATATAGCAATCTATAAAAGATATTACATTCTACGCCTCTGTCACCATTTAGTACATTTTATGATATTGATAATAGTTAAATATTAATCCTGAAGAGGCAGAGTTTCTTGATGATGTGTCAAACTTGTATCCTCTCCTTGATAGCCCTCCTCCGAGGCTAATGGGAGGAATGTCTTTTTCCATTTCTCAACTCAGTTGTAAAGTAAGATAAACAGTTGTGTATAAATCATTTAAAGTAGCCCTGCTCAACCATTAGTTTTCATGTAAGTAACTTACCAAGTAATTACTTAGCTATACTTTCCACTTGTGTGGCAACTTAAATTTTAAAATCTGCGGTGGTACTCCGATTGTTTAGTGTAGGTGACCAGTCCCTCCCACTAACGGGAATACTAGGAACGACTTAGCAGACAACCTCATTCTCTTTCTGGCATGCTTGGTGTAAACATTGGGTGTTTTTAGCAGCTTTGTTTATTATTCGCCAGTTAGATAACCGGATTTCAGTGAAATATTATCGCTGATTTCGAGCAGCCTTCAAGGCTACAGCTTTCAGGATCAGTATTTTATTGTTTTGTTATTAAGATCTGATTCAAGTTTATCATATTTCGCTACAGCAATTTTGTAATCAATTGATTAACTCTCCTTTGCTGAGTAGCTTTTTGTAATGAAAATATCGTGCTCGCTAGTGGACCGATGTTTTCGGTGGCAAATAATATCGGCAAGTCTCAAATAATGTTTAATGAAGAATTGAGGTATGTTTTGTGTGATGGTATTTTGTGTACTTCAAAGCAGTTGTCAGTAAAGAATTGATTTAGAACATTTTCTTATTACACTTTCCTTTGCAGAGAACTGAAAAGTGTAAGGACAGAACTTATATGGGCTTTTGGAGAAATAGACTTTCTTGACAGCCGAGTGCCCAGGAGCGCCTCCTAGCTTTGGCGCCGAGCACCCAGGAGTGCCTGCTGGCTTTGGCGCTGAGTGCCCAGGAGTGCTCACCAGCTTCCCTAGCTACTAGCTTGCTTGGTGCCATTCACATCCTGGGAGCAGCTCCCGATTGTCTGGCACCAACTCTTCCAACATTAATTTTTTCTCTCCTGCTACTAGCCCTCGTATCTTCTCCCACACCTGGCTCCCTTGCTTCCTTCCCATGCCTTTGCCAGCCTTGTGTATGGGTTAACAGAAGTTAACCTTGTGATAGTGTAGTGTTGTGCAGTGGAGGAGGTTATTATCCGGCCCATCAGTTCTCCTATACCAAAGTCGCTGTCATACTCCCCTAAACTTGGGAGAAGTCATACTGAAAGTCCAATGGAGGCTGATGAGAAGTTTCCCGGGTAATTGTCCCCTCAGTCGAACCTGTTGTATGGTCCCAGGTTGTGACAGACAGCCACTGAAAAGGCATCTTGCTAGGAGTGTAGGGGACAAGTTGACTATCGGGCCCGTCGGATCTCCTAGATCAAAGGTCACTGTCCTGCTCCCCTAAACCTAGGAGAAGACATTCTTGTGATCCAAGGGAGTCCGAGGGGGGAGTTTCCCCCGGGTAGTTGCCCCCCCCCCCCTCAGTAAAGCCTGTCTTCCAGTCCCAGGCATCAGTGGACAACCATTGAAAAGGCGTCCAAAATGATGTGCTTTAGGTGTTATAAGGCTCTGGTTTGGAAGTCCACGGCACTTGTCTCCTGAACTTCCAGTTGTGGAGTGCCAGTACAGGCAGTCCCTGGTTTACGACGGGTCCGGCTTACGATGTTCCGAGGTTATGACGCTTTTCAAATATATTCATTAGAAATTATTTCCCGGCTTACGACGCATGTTCCAGGGTTACGCCGTGTTGTATGCAGATCCGACAGAAGAAATATGGCTCCAAAATGGCAGAATAATCAAAATTTGGAGGTTTTTTTATGAAAAACTCAATAAAAATTCAGTTTATATAGTTTTCAATACACCCAAAGCATTAAAATTAAGGTTTTCTTAGGATTTCTGACGATTTTCAATGATTTTTCGGTTTACAACGATTTTCGGTTTATGACACGGCGTAAAAACGGAACCCCCGTCGTAAACCGGGGACTGCCTGTATTTGGCGCCTAAACTCTTGTCCAGCACTCATAGTTGCCCAACAACTTCCAAGCGTCCAGTGCTCCTGAAGAAAAAGATATACTAAAGGTCCAAAGGAGGTTGGTGGGGTTTGCCCATGTGAAGTCACCTCCTTGGTAGAACCTGTCACTCACAGTTCATGTAGTGGAAGACCCTCAGACTGCCGTTGGAAGGGCATCCCCTTTTAGTGCCCACCAGTTGTCATCGGACTCAAATTAACCCTGACAAGAAGCATTCTAGGTGTTTTTCACGGCGATTCCAACCCTTGAAAAGATGTAATGACAAGGAGACATGTATTATATTCCAATGGACTGGAGATTCTTCTCTTGGCGACATACAACAGTCACAGTTTCTGAGCACTCAGGGCCTGCTCCTGAGCACCCGCGGTCTACTTCTGCGTGCTTGGCACTGATTGCCAAAAATTTGGCGCCAACTCCTGAGCACCTGGCGCTGATTACCAAACGCTCAGTGCCGATTCCAGAATGCTCGGCGCGTACTGCAGAGTGTTGATATCTATCCAGTACTTGACTTCTGCCTGTGAATATTTATCACCAGCTCACAGACTTTTTTTTTTTTTTTTTTAGAACGCATTGTTGTTCTTTCTTGAACGCCACTTCCCGATTGAGCACCTGACTCTGGTTTTTTCAAGTAACTGGCACCAGTTCCCGAAAAGCTGGCTCCAACTCTTCAGTATCAGTCTCCCGCATCTGGGCACCATACAGAGAGTATTAGGACATTTAAAGGACATTTGAGCTTCATGAAGAAAGCTCCCTCCTCTTGGACAGCAGGAGCTCTGGTTAAGGGGAGTGTTTGACGAAAAAATTGAAGAATCCAAATTTTTCCTGATATTTCACATACGGACTCTTACACCTCTTGACTATATTCTCAGAAAATTTTATTAAAAAATTCTCAATAGTTTTGGAGTTATAAGCCAAAACCGTAACCCTACTATCACTGAGAAAATTACATTTTTCGTATAATGTAATGATAACTTCAGTATATCGGTAGTAATTTCAATTTAGCTATCAAAGAAGAATATCTAAATGCGGTATATGGCAACTATATCATACGCAAGTGCGTAGAGGCTCTGTTGGGTGAAGGAGTGTACCCACATTGGCGATCAGTGGCAGCTCAGCTCTCAACGAAGCAAGACGTCGCACTGCCCAACCTTGCCCGTGTTTTGACACACTTTTCATTCAGTGCACTTATATTACTTTGCAAGTCAATTTTTTGTATTTCTCTTGGCTTTGCAGTACTTCTTTGTTCAGAAGAAACCATGCCGAGACCAAGAAAATTTAAACATCTACGTTCCATAAGAGGAAGAAACGACGTCATGAAGAGGGAGGCATCCAAGAGAGAGGAAAGAGGGGGACCAGGAGCCTAAATATATAAAATATAATTCAATATACATAAAATAATAATCACAGATAACAGCAGTTTGATATAACATATAAAATTTGTCATCAAAACCTCAAAGTGTAAGACAACAAGCAAGTAAATGGACAGACAAGCAAAAAATGTCATCATAAAACTTTGGATGCCGATATCTCAAAACTAAAGTTATCGACCTTCAAGTGGAAGCTCAGACGTAACGAATTCACCTATCTCAGTGAAAAAAAAGCAAATGAAAGCTAAATAAATTGTCTACAAAACTATAGAGAGTTTTTTTTTATTTTGTCCCAAAAATATTTTTGGGATTTATTTTTCCACGAAATCGATCCAAGATTTTTCAAAAATCGAAATATATATAAAAAAAATTGAAAAAAATGCTCTATTACTTTATTCTAATCTGTAATACCTGTCTACCACGTACATTTCAGCTCTTAGGGTGCACTAGGTATGGCTGAGTTTATTTTAAAGAATTTTGGGGGGCCGGGGGTACCAGCGAATGTTGGGGGCGAGAAGGAAAATATGAATACTGACCTTTTTGCTATACATACACTAACCAATGCCCAAAATTTCATACTGATTCATGCAAAAAAACCAGAGTTATTAATAAAAGACTAGTTTTTCAAACACTTCCCTTAAGAAGATAGAGGACTTCCAGTTTTTAGTCAAGAGACTTTACCTCCGTTTGTCTCTGAGTTCTGTCCTGTATGGGTAAGGACGACTGAGATGTCTTTTAGAGACCTCCGCTCTTTACTCTGAAACCTCAAAAAGAGAAAACTTGGGTGCTCTCTTACTGCTGAGGGAGTCACACAGTCGCATTCAGCCCTGTTATTTTCACCTCCGGGCCTACATTTCCTCTTTCCTCAGGACACAGTTGAGAGAACTGTGTCTGTTCTGCAGAAGGGTTTGGCTCTGTCAGACCCACAGTTATGCTTGTGCTAGGTTTCCGTGTTTTCCTCATATGTCTTCGACCTGTGCATAGTGTTATCAAGTTCATTATAGTTGAGTCAGCTCGAATGTCCAAGCGTCCACTGAGTGTCAAAAAGTCCGCAGGGTCAGCAGCTAGTCCGCGTGGTGCTCTGCAGGTCAGAACGAAGATCTACCAGTTCCCTCGGTTGCCCACGAGACCACATAGTAGTCAGCGAATCTGCACGGCCCGCAACGTCCCATTTTTCTCATAGAATAGAAAACGAAATTCAGGATAGAGATGAACCAGACAATCCCATCATCCACTCTCCAAGGGCGTTTGGATGAAGACCTTAGTTATGCAGGAAGTATCCTTCCATGTCCCCGCCAGACTCTGGAAGTATCTCAAGTCTTTCTGGCAGGACAGAGTCCTCTAGTGCGAGGATCTGTTCTAGCCTCTATAGCAAGCCTACTCTCGAGTCCTCACTCCTCTAGCGTTTGACTTCATGTTCTGGAATATCAGTCTATACCTGGACGAATGACTTCTTTGATTACCATCGAAGGAAAGTGCAAGGAGGATTTCTAAGATTTGGGGCAGGGAAACGCAGTTGGACACTTGTTTTTTTCCCCCTTAGCCCTGAATCAGGTCGGACCTACAGTAATGGCTGTCTGAACATAAACCATTGGAGGGGAAGTGCCTTCAAACTACCAACCCAGACCTAGTTTTCCATTCAAATGCCTAGGATCTGGGTTTTGGAGCCTGCTTGGGGAACTGGGTAGTTCCTGGGATGCGGCTCTCGGAAGAACAGAATCTTCTCAGATAGCTGAAAGCTTTTCACTTACGGCTTCAGCACTTATCGACCCTATTTCACTCCTAGACTGAGGTAATCTTGTCTCAAGACCACAGTCAGATAGCTGAAAGCTTTGTACTCACGGCTTCAATGCTTCCTGACCCTTTTTCACACCTAGACTGTGGTAATCTTGGTTCAAGACCACAGTCCTTAAGCATATGGAAAAGAAGGAAGCTCTCAGCAGAGAACTCCTACGGTGGGCATATCAGATATGATCAAGTTTTTAAGTCACTCGGCTTTTTCAGGGCATATGAATTAGTTATGGTGGACACACTGAACTGTCAAAAGCATGCCCTTCCCTTGAAGTGGACCTTGGATCCCCTGGTCTGGTGGACCCTGTGGAATCTGTGGGACAGGTTAATTATGGCCGGTTTGCCACCTCAAGGAACCATTGCCCTCGTCATATCGTTCTCCAATCCTAGACCTTCTTGCACGGGCAACTGACGCCATGCTGCAAGTTAGGTCAAGGAAGGGCTATGTAATTACTTAGTAAGTTACTTATATGAAAATGTTATTTTCATAATAAAATTAAGTTTCATATAAACTTAGCAAGCAAGTACAGAGTCGGAGCCCACCCTCCTCCCCTCCAATGGCCATAAGGGCAGAAACGGAATGTGGTTGTCTGCCTAGTCTTTCCTAGTATTCCCATTAGTGGGTGGGACTGGTCACCTACAGTAAACAATTGGAGTGCTACCGTGGATTTTAAAATTTAGGCTGCTGCACAAGTGGGAAGTATAACTATCTAATTACTTGGTAATTAAAATTCTATACTTTCCACTTATGCAGCAGCTTAAATTTTAAAATAAAAAAATTTTTAAATCTAAAAATCTAAAAAATGCTATTTTCATAACAAAATTAGCTATCATATTTACTTGGTAAATATATAAGAAACTTAATTTTATTATGAAAACATTTTTTTGCCAGTGGCTCATCATTGTCTCCTTGAGTGCACCGACCTCTGAATTTTGAGGAATTATTGAATTTTAGTTATTACCAGTTTCCAACTGTTTTATGTCTAAATAAACATCCTGAAGTATTAATGCAGAAAAATTTTTTTAGATTGGTTTATTGACAATTTTGTTCATTGCTTGTATGGCACTGTGAACGACAAATTGTAAAAAACTTGTAAAAAACACCTGTATGGCTAATTCTGGATAGGTGCAAGTGAGAAAACTTGTAAAAAACAGCTGTATGGCTAATTCTGGATAGGTGCAAGTGAGTTATAGGCTCTTTTTGACTGTTTTATGTGTAAATAAACATACCTTGAAGCATTGTTGCTAAAAAAAAAATGTTTATGTTGGTTCATGGACAATTTTGTTCATCGCTTGTATGGCACTGTGAATGGCAAATTGTAAAAAAATGTAAAAAAAAAAAGTGTCAAAAAGCTTGTACAAAAATACTTATATCACCCACCAAAATATCTCATTCTCTCTAGCATTAGAGAAAATGGGTTATAATAATATAGGGATAACTCGCTCATGATGTCCTGATTGTCTCAAGATTCTTGAAAGTCCAAAAATTTTTTTGTTTTGCTGTTTTCTGAAAATTTACTTTTTTAAAACGAAGCACTTAGATCTCCAAGAAGACAAACAAATTCAATGAACTTACAGCGTGTAGTATAACTACGTATATATCTTTATTTTGCTGTTAGGAAAATCATATTTGAGAGTAACTTTTTTTTTTGCTTATTTTTGAAAAATTGTCATGATTTTTTCAACTGCAAAAGTAAATTAAACTTAAGAGGTTGAATTTCTAAATTTCCCCATGATGGAATTTTGAGTATTAGTTGTAGAATAAGTGGTAAAAATTTGAAGCAAGTCCCTTCAATCCTAAGGTAGGAATAGTCATTTACTTATAATGGGGCCTTATAGCATTGGAGCTCCCCTTAACACCTAAGTGTTTAAGGCTATCACCTAAATGCCTCGAATCAAGATATTAGATTTTACAGCATTTTTTGCATGTCAGATTCTTGTAGAATTTCCCAAACTGCTCTCAAGTTCTGCTTCAGTAGTGTTCTGGCTGACATTCTAAGTGGTAAAATTTACACAAGTAACATCAGATTTTTTGAACTTACAGTTCAGGTAGGCTGTGTGGATGCGCAGTAAGGCATGTGCAGACTTTCAGAAGTGCCAGCATAGCATCTAGTCGAATAAGTCTTACCGCTGAACATATAAGTATAGGGTGTACAAAAAGATTACTAAATAAGGTTAAAAGTTATTCAAAGGCACTGAAAACAAAAGAAAATTTACATCCAGATACTCCTCAGGGCAGATGAGCTGTCCTTGAAGAAAAATCATAAACATAATGGGGCCAGTGCATCACTTTGTAAGGTCTTATTAATGCCCTGCTTTCCCCAATCTCCCCCTTCCCTAACAAAAAGACTTGATGAAGCTCTCTCAGGCAATATCTTTTCCAGATCTGGGGGAAGCTTCACCCAGCATAGAACTATTATTTGCACAAGATGTGCAGGTGTCTAACATTTATAGCTCAAAATTTAATTATCGCAAAAGAGGGAGACCCCTATCCTTATCTCCCAGTTAAAAAAAGATTATCATGAACATAATCCAATTAAGAAAAGATTATCATCAACATAATAATATTAGAAGATCCACAAATGATTTAAAATCAGTTGAAGTTGATGTTGAGATCCATAATGGTCCCCAACATGCACCCACAAATAATGCTTAAAGCAAGAAAACAGTAACACTCCAAAGATCTCAAGACCTCCATTATCCAGTGCATCTTCTAGTAGTTCTAACAATTTAAAAATCTTAATGGGAAGACCTCACATAGAGTGTCTCCCAGAAAATAAATCTTATTTTCATAAATACACGTCAGTTGAATCGTCAAGGTCTGAAGCTAAAATTATGTATGAATACTCTTCCATAATTATATGTCTACAGGAAAGTAAACTTGATAATAGCACTCCTTGCACCAGGGAATATTTAACCTGTAGGACTCCCTATGACCAACAAATGGGTTTTATGGCAGAAGTATCATGTGTCTGGTGATATCCTCCAAATATCATTATCACCAATAAGAGCCCAACTATCCAGAGATTACCATGATGGTTTGAAAAAGCAGACTGGAAGAAATTCCAGGAAATAAGTGATATAGAAAGCAGTGCAGATAAATTACAAAGTATAGATGCTACTGACTTTCTCAGTGGAACTTCATATAGCAGGAATTTACGCTATCCCCAAAACTACAGGACTGTTTCGAGAGTGACCAATCCCATGGTGGTCATCTAAACTAACTGCCTTCCTTTGAGCTACAAGAAGGGCACTGACTCAGTGCCATTGACACAGCAACAGCACAAAAGAGAATATAATCATCTATAAGAAATGGCGAGCACGATGTCGTGCGATGAAAGCAGCTAGATGTTAATCATGGTCACCCTTTGTTTCGTCAGTAAACAGTAGAACCCCCGCTGTCTTCTGTTTGGAGGAAAGTAAGAAAAATAGCAGGCAAGTATACACCAGATCCACCTCCTACTTTAAAAGTGAATAGTCAGTACATGGTAAGTGCATTCAAAAAGTAATGCCCTTGCTTAACATTTTTTCAGTATACAGCTCCAGGACACAAGCAGAAATATGCAGGTGAACATATATCACTTGATCTTACAGCACAAAGAGAGAAATCTTACAAGCTTCCCTTTACTGAAAGAGACTGTGCTTCAGGCCTAGCAACTTGTAACGATACAGCCCCAGGCCCTGATGAGATTCCATATGTAATGATAAAGCATCCATCTGTAAACACTAAGTTATTTATACTCTCACAAATATGACTGGGTTACTGGGGATGTTCTCTTACCTGAGATGTGCCCGCATCCAACATCGGGTCATATTTATGATAAGAATTAAAGATGGTTATAATTTAGCTTACTTGGGGCTTAAAAGAAAATCAGTGTTTTACTTACTCTGTTATAATTACAGTACATAGATCAGAAGAATACAAGGGAGCTCTACACATCAGCTCCTTGGCACCGTTATTATGTTAGTTGACAAAGCAAGGGTTCCACGAACATCCAGGTTATACTGCGAGAGAATCTCTAAGAATACATTAAAATTAATAAGGGAAATGCAAGTTATGTTGTATAAATAGTGAGGAGATCTTCTCAGAGTTGGTTGATGAAAGGGAAAGGCACTGTGGGACAAAAGAGTAACACAGCAGTGGAAACACCTATTCTGCAATACAAAAACACATGATCACTTTGATTGCTACAGCGAATGAGTAACGTTTGACTGGGATGCTGAAGACTTAGAGAGGAGTCATTCAAGTTAGAATAAAATGCAAACTGGGGAGTGGTACTTATGATTTACTTTACACAAGTGAAATTTACACAGCTCCATTTAGGCCTTTAAGAGGATTGCAAGGGGATGAAAATGAGCAGTGAGAAATACAGTAAAAGAATGTGTTGCTGAAATAACTTTCCAAATCCACACAGTACCCTTGATCCTTAGGACAAGATGTCTTGAGTATGAGGCCAGCTTGAAATCTTCGTTAATGTGGTCTTCAACAATGGGCACTGGTAAGTCCCAGGCTTCAGGGCAACAAAGACAGAGTGCTTTTCTGGGGGGAGGGGGTGTTATTGGCAGGGTGCCAACCAACAAGGAGTCTGCCTTCCAGTGATGTCGGTAACGAACTGACTTTTGACCCCTGACCTGCCACCTTGTGTACCTTCCATTTCCCGCATTTTCTATAGTCGGTTCGAGGAGTATGGCTCCTTTTAGTTGGGGCATCTTCGATGCAGGTGTTCAGTCCTTGTTTTTCAGTTCTGCCTGGAATATAGAAAGCAAATCGGCAGAAATGGGTTTGGCAGGGAAGGATACAATGGAGAGGTCGTTAAGAAGGAGAGAGAGATGTGTGATTAACAGCACCCATGTCAAATTGGTAATTTCACTAGGAACGGCTCAACAAGTCCTGCTCACTTCTTGTGTGGTCTGATTGATATTTTAGTTATTGGAAATGGTAGAGGGCTACTAAGAGCATTCATTATTTGTGAACACTCGTAGCAATTAAAAAATACTCATAGCTTTTGGGAACTTTGTCGGTTCCCCTTTTCAATCTGATGCGTTGATGTAGCACTCCAACCAAGTAAACATAAAAGGACTCAAAACAAGCGAAGTTTATAAACTATGGAACCAGTCGTCAAACATAGATCAGTCAGTGCCGTCGTTTTCTGATGAAAGCCCCGCCAGTCATCTGGAACGTCTAATTGGTCCTTGACAATGCTATCGTTTTGCTTGTCATCAACTGCATAGGTGCCTGCAACATTGGTTGCTGGAAGTAACTGAGTTACTTGAATGGGGGAAAGAGAGGCAACCTCAGCATCAGATGTGGTTAACGAGACAACACCATCATAATGGTCTTTATTCTTAAAACCTTTAATATACTTCCTAGAAATGAGATTATTGGTGATTTTATCTTACTGCCTTTATAAAAGATTTATTGCCTTCCATAGATAAATGACTATCTATCGCCGCACCTTCCACTAGTCGTCTTATGCCAACATCTTTACTTTTAAAAATTACAGTGAACCCCCGTATTCGTGGGGCATCGTCCCAGCGAATAGGTCAAATCCACGAATGCTTAAAACCCCTCTAAAAACACTTAGAACTGCCCATTTTGATAGCTTAAACCAAGAAAAACCCTGTAGAAATGCTTATACCTGAGTATTTTAATAGTTTTATCACAAAGAGTGCATTTATTCATGAAAATTATATGAAAATACAGTAATTAGTGAATATTTCTCAGTGAAAAATACCGCGAATGGGCAAATTTTCTGCGAAAAATGGGTAGATATGTTCCACAGAGAAACCCACGAATGCATGAGTCCATGAACCATGAGAACGCGAATATGGGGGGTTTACCGTATTTTAGATTCTGCCCAATTTATGTGGTAGTCAAGTTTAAGACTGTGAGCAACCCTCTAGCACTTTCCCCAAAATATTTAGTCATATTCTGTACAGGGAATTTCATAAACAGCAGTATCTTTATTGTTGTGATTCTGTGTACTGTTGTGTATAAGAAGCCTCTTGATGGTGTAATTATAATTATAGACTATATTTATTTCACCATTATGATTTTTATTGGCAGTTTTCCTTATTATATTTAAGTGTGGGTTAAAAGGGAGTGCAAGACAATTCATAAATTTCTTTTTGTCATTTTCTTTTGAGGAACATATATAGAATAATAATATCCTTCTAGCTTTTTAAAAAGCATTATTAATAAAATGTTCAGGGTAACACAGTTGTTTTAAAACATCTTTGATGTGTTTTAAGTTCTCTCTCAATGAAGTCGGGGTCACAGATTTTCAAAGCTCTCAAAACAAAATTGATCAAGATGTTGGTTTTAACTTCATTATTGTGCCAGGAGAAAAAATGAATATAAGTTTCTGCATTACAGTAGTTTCTTTACGATACACTGTAAATTTAAAGGTGAAAGTTACTGGGTCATGGTAAATCAATATGTCCAAAAAGGGCAACTTATTGTCCGTTTCATGTTCTGCTGTGAACTGAATATAGGGCAAAATTCCTTTAACATATTGAAGAAAATTATCAAATTTTGAGGGGTTACCTTTAAAAATAATGAAAATATCCATGTACTGTATCTCACCCAAAAAATGGGTCTCAGTGAAGGTTCACAGTTCTGCAGAAATTTGGTTTCCACAAATTCCATGCATAAATTGGGTAGAATGGGAGACAAAGGGGACCCCATTGAAACACCAAACTTTTGTCTAAATCCTTGGTTGGTAAAGGAAAAGACTGTGGAGGACATGCAAAGCTGAACTAGATCCAGGAATTGTTCAGTGGGTATAGCAAAGCTAATGGTACCTAAATCCAACTGTTCTTTGGGTTTATCAAGTACATATTTATTGGCACATTAGTGAAAAGAGCTGTCACATCCAGACTAATCATTTTAGCTTGAATATTTCCCAGTTTCTTAAGTCGTTCTGTGAAGTCTTATTGAGTGAAGAAGATGTGCTTTAGGAAAAGTACCTAGCAAAGGACTCGGTTGTTCTACTAACCATTTTGCTAAAACCGGTTGAGGTGAATTACATGTAGCAACTATATGACGCAGGGGACAACCTGGTTGTCTTGTTTCCCTTTCAGTGTCCAGTTGAAACTGAAGTAAATCTTGAGATTACACCATAGACGTGGAGGCCTCGGGCCACATGAACTAAAACGGAAGCCACGAACCTGGCAACGGCAGGTTGCGAGCTGGTTGGAGAGGCCGATGGACTCCGTCCACTTTTGGTCGAAGAAGAACACCATAGACCGTGAGGTTT
Source organism: Macrobrachium rosenbergii (assembly GCF_040412425.1). Lineage (NCBI taxonomy): Eukaryota > Metazoa > Arthropoda > Malacostraca > Decapoda > Palaemonidae > Macrobrachium > Macrobrachium rosenbergii. Next base: position 14,651,024 of record NC_089783.1, on the reverse strand, counting down.
GCTTCCGGTTCAGACAACCTGATCCGGAGATCATATCGTCTAGGGGCCCCTTAAGGATTGGGATGAAAGGCAGTGGAAGGTATTAAAGTCTCATTTAGAAAAGCTAGATAGAGATAGGAAAAGGAAGGCGGCCTTTAGAGTCGAGATTAGGGCTCGTAGCCTAGAACCGGCTCCTAACCTGAGGGTAGATTGAGCCATTCCTTCCCCTGCTTTAGCCTTGTCACCCAACCTTAGTCCTCCTAATATTGTTAACATTGCATCATCTACTCCTGTGCCTAGCTCCCATGCTTCCGAACCTGATGCCATTGCCAGCCTCGAGTGTAACTTTGAACGTAGATTTGACCTTGTAGTAAACACTGTGACCGAATTAAGGGCATCCCTAAAAGTCCTGATGGACAAAGTGAATAGTGTTGTGCCAGTGCTAGTGGAACGGGTGGCTGTCCATCCCTTCGACTCTCCCAGACAAAGGTCCCTGTCACACTCCCCTGAACCTGGGAGAAGACATACCGGAGGTCCAGAGGAGGTCGAGAAGGCTTCCCCACAGGCAGTCGCTCCCTCAGTTGAACCTATTGCTGGCAATTTGCATAGTGGAAAACCCTCAGACTGCTGTTGGAAGGGCGTCTCTGTTAGTGTCCACCAGTTGTTTTCGGACTCGTAGAGCCCCAACATGAGGCATTCTAGGTGTTTTATTGGCATCTCCCATCCCCTGAAAAAACGTAATGGTAACAAGCTGTCTTCTATTCCGTCGAAACGGATGAGAGATCCCTCTCTCAGTCCTCAACCAGATTGCAGTGCTTGGCACAGCGTGGATTACCATTCACCAGAGCGCCATTATTTGGCAGCCAGGCGCCCATCAAACAAGAAACGCTCCTCATTGTTGTGTAGGCTCCCACAAGAGCACCCAGTGTACTCGCCTGAGCAACATACGTCAGTCACGGTCTCCGAGCGTCCAGTGCCGACTCCTGAGCCCCCGCTGACTGGTTGTGTATGCTCGGCGCCAGTTGCTAAGAGTTCTATGACAGCCGAGCACCCATCCAGCTCTAGTTCACCTGTGCCCCCAGCAGTGTCTTGTGCTCACATTAAACAACAGTTGGCAGATGTATTAGGATTACTCAGGGCTCCTGCTGAGATTAAGCCTTCCAGTGTCTTATCCATGTGGCCGATCTCTTTAGTTGAGGAGGAAGAGGTAGGTCAAGAATCAGCTCCTTCAGTGTATGCCTCTCTTTTAAGATATTTTTTAGCAACTTTCCCTTTGCATTTTCAGCCAGCCACTCCAGTTTTGCCAGCCTCTACTTTCCTAATGAGGAATCAGGTGAACTCCAGCTCTCAGCTTCCCAGGATGGTTCTTTCTTCCTCTTCGAAGAAAGCTCTTATGGAGGTCGAAGATTGGCTTTCATTGAAATGGGAGCAAAGGAAGGCCGCCAGGAAATACGTGTCCTACTGGAGAAGCCCCATCCCTGGTAGGTGTTGCCTTATCCCAGAACATCTCGGGGTTGATTGACTCTGCATACTGTTCTGCCTTCTCGTCAGCCAATTTATGTTTGCTCCCTCGTAGTTAGACCACTGGGTAAAAGTGTTTTTAAAGTTTTTGAAGTATTCAGTTTCCTCGATTGGACGGTTGGAGCTCTTGTCAGGAAGATTGAGGACTGTGATGATTTGGCAATGGATCATTCGGCGGACTGGCTGGGCGTACTGTTATGTGCTGATAAAGCCATAAGAGATGGCTCCTTGGAGCTTGTGGCCTTTTCTCCCTTGGAGTGCTCGAGAAAAGGGATTTGTGGTGCTATTTCACCACTAAAGGCGTGACATCTATCCAAAATTCAGCTCTGATGTATTCTACGTTAGATAAGCAGTATCTTTTTCCTCAGTCGGCAGTTAGGGAAATAGCTTCTGACTTGTAGAAAAGGTCTATGGAGGACTTCTTGGCGCAGCCATCGAAGCGCCCCAAAGAGCACTCATCCTTTGCTGTGAAATCTGTCTCTCCTCTACAACAGCAGCCCTTTTGCAGAGGTAGACAGGAGTTTCCTTCCAGGCCTCGTTCACAAATGTGTTTTACAGCAAGATCCAATAAACAGCCTAAAAAGTGATGCATCTGTCCTCCATGCACCTGTGGGAGCCAGACTCCTCCTCTTCTGGGAGAGGTGGAGTGTCAGAGGCACGGAGCAGTGGACAGTCAAAATCCTGAAGAAGGGTTACTTGATCCCATTCAAGGAGTATCCCCTACTCGTGTCCACGCCAATCGCATTGATGGCCTACTTGAAGGGCTCGGAGAGGTTTACAGCTCTGTCAGAGGAAGTGTTGTCCATCCTGCAGAAGAGAGCAGTAGAGGAAGTGGAAGACTGCACAACAAAAAGTATTTACAACCACCTTTTCGTAGTCCCCAAGTCATCGGGGAGTTGGAGACCTGTCCTTGACATCAGCGCTCTGAACTTCTTCATCCAGAAGACGAAGTTCAAAATGGAAACAAGTCAGGCAGTGCTATCATCCATTCAACAGGGCGATTGGATGATCACCCTAGATATGCAGGATGCCTATTTCCATGTCCCTGTCCATCAGGACTCGAGGAAATACCTCAGATTCGTCTTTGAGGAATCCTGCCTACAGATAGTACATGACCTTTTGCTCCTGTCTTGTTCAGCGAATCGTTGGATGAGCCTTTTGGGAACTTTAGCATCCATCGAGCCATTTTTGAAGGTAGGAAGATTGGATATGAGACCTCTGCAGTTCTTCCTAAAGGCAAGATGGGACAGGAAGAAACAACTGGGCTGTATGATGTTCCCCATAACAGTGGAAATAAAATCAGACCTGCAGTGGTGGATATCCAAAGACAGGCTTGGAGGGAAAGTCACTGCGCCTTGTGAGCGTTGACCTAGACTTCTTTGCATATGCCTCAGGACCTAGGCTGGAGAGCCCTTCTGGGGAACTTGGAAGCTTCTGGAACATGATCTTCGGAACAATGAAGTCTACATATAAACATGAAGGAACTGACTCCCATTCATCTGGGCCTAATGTCCTTTATAGAGGTGGTCACAGATAAGACCGTGGTGGTGCACTCAGACAACACGACAGCCCTTTCCTACATAAAGAAGCAAGGTGGGACCCACTCCTCTCTTTGTGAAGCCACGAAGGAACTTTGTATCTGGGTGGACAAGAATTGGGTCAAGATAGTCACCTGCTTCATTCAAGGAAAAATGAATGTCTTAGCGGATGAACTAAGTTGTCGGGGACAAATCCTTCCAACAGAGTGGCCCCTGAACGCCATGGTCTGCAACAGTATGGAAGTTGTGGGGCAGGCTGACTGTGGACCTGTTCGCCACATCAAAGAACCGCCGTCTTCATCTGTTTTATTCTCCAGTTCTGGACCTTCAAGCACGTGCGACCAATGCAATGCTTGTAAATTGGTCAAACCTTAATCTTTACGCCTTACCATTCAGCATGGTAAGGGAGGTCCTCAACAAATTTTGATCCCATCACAATGTGACGATGATCCTGATAGCTCCTTTTTGGCCACTCAAGGAATGGTTCCCAGGCCTTCTGAAACTTATAGTGATTTTCCCAGACTGCTCCCGCAAAATCCACATCTACTCAAACAGCCCCACCTTTGGAAATTCCATCAAGGACTATCTGTTCTATCTCTGACAGACTTCAGACTGTCAGGAGACTCGTCAGAGCGAAGGGATTTTCAAGGCAAGCTGAAGAAGCTGTTGCAAGATGTAGACATCAGTCTTCTTGCCAAGTCTATCAAGCAAAGTGGGATGTCTTCCATTGATGGTGTAGCAGTTGTAACATCTCGTCTGCTAAAACCTCTATAGCCCAGATATAGCAGACTTCCTCCTATTCCTGAGGACTGCCATGGGGCTCTCTTCATCCTCCATCAAAGGCTATAGCAATGCTGGGATCTATGTTTAAGCATAGTGGCCTAGATTTGGCTTCTAACCAAGGTATTAGTGACATCATTAAGTCCTTCGGGACTTCCAAGTAAGCAAGAGCTGACTCTGTGTGTTGGGTCTTGGACGTAGTTCTAAAGTGGTTAACGGGCCCAGCTTTTGAGCCTCTGTGTTCCATGTCCCCTAAGAACTTGACAGAGAAAACTTCCTTCCTCGTAGTCTTGGCCACTGCCAAACGAGTGAATTGGGTTCGCACAAGGAGACACAGTCTGTACCTTTACGCTAGGTTTCTTGGCCAAAAACGAGACACCATCCAACCCATGGCCACCCTAGTTTACCATTAAAAATCTTATGGATATCCTCAGTCCTGAAGAGGAGGACAGAACCAAGAGAATCAGAGGTCCCTTCAGCAATCTTAGGTGCTCTGTCAAGAACCCCTCTCGGCCTCTTATCAAAAAATGTGTTGTCATTTTTTCTGAGAAACCTTATTTCAGAGGTTCATTCACAGATCCAGGGAGACGTATTGCCTACCTTTAAGGTGAGGGCACACAAGATCAGAGTGGTCACCACCTCGTATGCATGCAGGCATAATATGCCATTTTCAGCGATCCTTCAGTCAACTTACTGGAAGTATAATTGAAAGAAATAGAGGCAGTTCTTGAGAATTGCAGTACCTTGGGTCTGTTATTGGTAGCTGGCATGGTATTGGGGAAAGAAGCATAGGAAGCATTCCATCCTTGACCTCTTTGCCTTGATATTAGGGTGTTGAGTTTTTTGGGGAGCCTGGGGGGGTTACATTGTACCTGAGTACCCACCAGTCTTTGTTGGTAAGCTGATGTTTTTTTATTGTTTTACAGTGTAGGTGACAGTGTTGTCTGGTCTTTTTGTCTTTTGGTACTGTGGCCAGGGCAAGGGCAACTAATCTTATGCCTTGCAGGTATTTGGAATACTCCTTTACTCCAAAGCTCCTTCTTACAAGTAGAGACTACTTGCGGCTATTCCGCTAAGTTACTACAGATCAAGATGAGCATCAACTAGAGGCTGTAATTGCCTGCTGTAATTCTCTTACCAGGTAAGGAAACAACAAGCATTTTACCAATACTAACAGATTTCATGTTTCAAATTCATCTTCGTGCCTGTCTATTTTTGGAACAGAAAATGTCCATATATCCCACCTCTTATTAATGTGGGATTCAGCTATGTAATTACTTGGTAAGTTACTTATGTGAAAATGGTATTATCATAATAAAATTGAGTTTTATATATACTTACCAAGTAATTAAAGATCGGAGCCCTCCCTCCTCCCCTCTCATGGACATAAAAGCACAAAAGAAGTGAGCTCTTCTGTTTTGTTGTTCCTATTGTTCCTGATAGAGGGTGGGGTAGTCACCTACATGAAAACGATAGTAGCACTGCCACGAATTTCAAATTTAAGCTGCTGCACGAGTAGAAAAGTATAGCCATGTAATTAGTTGGTAAGTATATATGAAACTTAATTTTATGAAAATAACATTTTAATGAATTGCAGAGGAATGCAAGCAAAATTTTGTTGGTTGCCAGCACATGTAGAAGTGTCTGGTATGCTCTCAAGGAAATAGACTTCTGTGCAATGACTTCTTACCAGATATCAGATCACTTATTGGGAGTTTATGGCAGGAACGTTGGAATACAGTTGGGGAAAACAAAATGAAAGAAATTATGAGTGTCATATTTCTTGGAAGTACAGTATAGCAAAATGCCCAGAAAATGGGAAACTGTACTCTGCCATCTCAGGAGAGGGCATACCTCCCTCACACAAGTTTTTAGTATTAGTAATATGAAATCAACCATATTGTGATGGCTGCCTAGTCCCTTTGACTGTCAGACATTTGCTAATTGAATGCCCTAGTCTTAGGGACCTCAGGAAAAGCCTTCTCTTGGAGGAACTGAGACGAGAATGGCTGGTACATTCTAACCAAAGTTGTTGTTTATGATGCCAGTGACATTTTTAGATTTGTATCAGAAGCAGGTCTTCTGTAAAAGCTATAGATTTAATTTTTATATAATCAATTCTTAACAAATGATAACAGCATCAGTGACCTTAGTTGTCCTGATGCCAGAGAACATTAAATCAATCGATCAGGATGACAAGTGGTTCCTTGTTGGTCACAAGCTGAGAAATATGATCTGTTGGATCTTTTCACTGAGGCACCAGGAAAGTTACCCATGTGCCCCACACTGTTTTGCAAATCCCATCTGCTGAGGTACCACTGTTCCATTAAGTTGCTTATGCTTCACAGTTGTCAGCCATGGCATCATATATGCCAGCCTGTAAAGGAAGTTACAGGAGCCATCTTTTCCCTGCTCACCTACATAACTGGGAAGCTGGCACTTTGCTGTGGAAAGAACATGTTTTATAAACAGTGCTTCTTATTTTAGGATTGAGTGTCTATACAAAATGCGAAGGTTTGCATCTTTGTACATATAAATTACAATTTAAGATAATTTAAATTTCTTGTAGATTAACAAACGTTAAGTCATTTATCATAATCCCACCTCTAACCGAAAGAGAAAAAGCAATTTACAGTTGATTGATCTAGTGGGGGACCCACTCCTTCCCTCACCTGCCTCTTTTTACCTAGCTTCAGTAGCTGAACCAGCTTTTGCTAAAGGTGCATTACTATAAAAGACCAAGTTTGTATATCTAGGAAAAATGAAAGTTATCAACTATCTTGAATTTGTGATATAAAGTGTACTGCATAATTTTCAACATTTTAAATGGTATGAGAAGTTTGAGGTTAAAACATGTGAGTACCAATAATTAAAAGGCTTTAAAATACAGTAATTCCTAGTTAGGGCTGTGAAGGTCAAGAAAAACAGATTTTTGTTTCCAGATTTTACCCACCAAAATTTGGGTGAGATTTTATATGCCAAAAGGTAAAGTTATGCTTACCATAGATAATTAAAATCCTAATGAAGTCAACTCAGAAGGTAAGTCTACATGTACCTAAATGCTATATTAAAATGCTTTTGTGAATTTGTATATTAAGAAGATGTATAGTATTAAGGAAGTGTGTATTTATTGATCAGAGTAATATATACTGTACTGTATTTCCCTTCTCGCATAAGATAGGTTGTGACCTTTTAACTTCATGTCGAATCTAAGGTGTCGTATAGTAATTATACTGAATTAAAATTACTTATGAATAGTATTTGTTTTAAAAACTAATTGTTTCATCACAACTCCATGCATTATAATGTGCCCACATCATGTCCACGTTCCGATGATCACTGGTCTTTTGTCAAACAGGAGGAGGTAGTCTCACCACACTTATATGTGGCCTTTTGAGCCTCAGGTTATATCAGTGTTACTCTTCATTTTTCTTGGTTTTGCAGTTCTGCAGTTATTTTTCAGGCTTGCTTTGTAGTGTTCGTAACTAATTCATTATCCAGTTGAAGGCATTTAGTTAAGACTATTTTCACTTTTAATGCTTGTGTAAGTGGTAAAGGAAGTAAGTTTCATATATTTGGATATTCCACACCACCATTGCCATCTGTTAGCCAGTGCTGTAACCAGTAGCTATCTGATGGTGTAGATTTTTCTTAGTGTTATTCCATTCTAAAATAATATTTGTCATAATATGATTTAAATACCACATTTCCTGGCGTGGAAGATGCACCCCACTTTTGACTAGCAAAATTTTAGGACAAAAAGGAAACATATAAATAAGGTTGCATGACTTTCACTTATCTTACCAAGACGTATTGCTGGTGGCTTAGTAACATAGAGATCCTGCTAACCAAATACAAACTGCATTTTTCTTTTAGAGTACTTAGATATGTTAAGGTTACACCAAAAGTTTACACATAGCCAACAGGTAGCTAATGTAGTTACATGATTAAACCTACACTAAAACATTCTGGTTCTGTAATTCAGTGTTCAGCCCTAATGTGGTTTTTACCTTCACTAGAGTATCTGTATTGTAACCAAGTTTAATAATAATGTGTTGTTTTAGAATAGGAACATGATATGTGTGGTATATAGATCATTCAAGTTGGCAACGTTGCCTTTCCTATGTTTTAGTTATCACGCTTTGCGTATTTGCTTGTCTCACTGCATTGATGTGTCATGACTTAAGCTGATACAGCATATTGATTACTATAGTTTTTATTTCATTTGTTTCAAAAATAATTTGTTTTCCAAGTTCATTGATTTTTAATATATGATAATAAACTTTTCTGAAGTTGACATACCAGCAAACTGGAAAACTTAAACAGATGACCAAGTAACATAAATTGTATAAACTCCCAGCTGTGTTTCATCAGAAATTTCCTTGGCCAACATCGGCTCTGTGCGTGCATATGGATGGGGCTACATTTGATAGTACAGTATTAGATATACTTAGGCTTATGCAGTTTTTTATATCAGACAAAGCAGTAATACATGAAATATTAGAAATACCGGATAACATTTTATTATAGTTACTGTACATTACAGTCTTCAAAACCTGAAAATAAAGAAAGTACATGCACTGTCTGTACATCTTAAAAAAAAAAATTTTAGCATGTGTATGTCGATACAAAGCGTTTAATTTTTACACATCTTGAAAATAGCAAAACTGTATTAAGGTAGTGCAAAAAGATGGCAGTGCTTCAAGTGTTGCAAGTTTATGGAACTCCCTTTTAGTTATCCAAATTTTTATTTTATGTTGTTAAAATAATGTTTTATAGTTTTAAGTTTTATGTTTAAAACTGTGGAAAGAGAAGGGCATGTCTTGCAAGAAGACAATTAAAGAGAGAACTGAAGCGTCACAGCATCATCTAGGAGGGAATCCAGGTCAGGCTCCGCCTACTTCTTTCCCCATTGGCTATCTCCCTTTGTCATGAAAACGTAGTGCTATTTTTAAGCAGATTCCAGCTAAGTGCTTGAGAAAATCCCCTTACATAAAGACTCAGATTTGTTAGTTATGAAAAATACAAGTTGATTAAAAATTTGTCATATTGCTGATGTTGTTTATTGAACACAAACTGTCTTATCACAAAATCTGAGCGCAACCAAAACAAATGCTTAGTGACTATTTGATTATGATAGTCTTGTTAGGCTATAGTAAGATTTATCAGTAAACCCTTTCACATGCCACAGTTTTACTTTTGTCAGTTAATAATGTTCCCAAGTCAGGGTCTTAGTAGAGTGAAAATAATGGTATAATGATATACAACACATAAGTTACTATAGCCTGTTGACTTGTCTGCTGTTGTCAGTCAGCATGGGAATATGACTCTTTGGGAACAGGCTACTGTACATAGATTTTTCTGTTTTTATAATACTTTTGTTTATTTACAATTTTCAGGTGTAATTAATACACTTCATTCAGAGGTCATGTACAGGAATTCTGATTACTGTTTAACAAAACATAACCTTCCTCTGGGGTTAGGGTAGGCCTATAAAAAATTTATCTCTGGCCCCTTGGGCGCATGGTAAACTTCCGAGACTTATTTTAGGGGGAAAGATAAAGTGTCTTCGATGTTAGCAAAAATGGTATTTCAATGTGTGATTGTAATTAGCTATGGAGTACTTATTATGTTTCCTGATGTCAAAGAGACTCTGAGCTCAAAGACGTACACCAATTTTTACTACAGAAATTTTGAAAACAAAAAATAAACAAAAATAAGGTGGCAACACAAGAGTTGGGTTTTTTTTTAATCCACAGCACACATTCAACTGTCTCAGTGCATTGAAGTGCTGTGATTGTAGCTGGTATAGCATTTTGATTATTTTCATTTTTTTCAATTAATTTAGTGAAAAGTTTATATTTTTCGAGTTCACCGATTATATTAGATAAGCCTTACAGAAGTTGGCATGCCAGTAAACGGAAAAAGCTGAACAGATTATAAAGTATGTATACAGTATAATCACCCATTCAGCTAGTGACCAGACCCAGTTTTGCATAATTTTACTCTTTGAAAGAACATCAAAGCAGCAAATTTGTTATGCATATATACCTGAAATTGCTGCTTATGTAAACTACTTTGAATTTAATAAAAAAAAAAAAGATGCTCTACTATCTTTGTTATTGTTGATATAGAGGTTAGTTGCTGTATGTGGATTGGCCTGTGACTTAACTCTATACTGTACTGTATATGGGAACTTACAATTCTTCTCAGAATAAGTTTTGAAAAGTTAACTGTGGCAGGGTACTTAACAAAAATTTTATTCGAAAATGAAAAGAATAATAATTAAGTCGAACGGCAGGCAGCAGAAGAGACAATGTCTCCAATGCAGCCAAAAAGTAAAGTGAATGTGTAACGATTGGATGGCAGGTCTACCCCCCACCCCCCACCCCCCACCCCTACTGTTGGTAGCTATCTACCAATAATAACCTTGTAAAGGCCAAGGGTTTGTTTGTTAGGAAAAATACAAATTATTTTCAAAAATTTGTCATTTCCTCATACATCATGGGTCTGTAACCATACAATGTCTAATAAAGATAGAAACAAATCAGTTATACTGTAGCCATTCATAGTATCTTCTTCCATCATACTTTCCACCTTCTCCTAACAAAAGTTTCAAAGTGCAACTGTAAGGTTTTCCTGCTGTTACGCTTGTAAAACCTTTACTCTCAATTTCCCTTTCAGTGGTGAATGACCTCATAGGGCCCAGCCTTGGCCTTTGGCTTAAATTTTATTCACCAAGTTATACTGTAGCAAATTTTTACAGAAGATTTTTTATACACTATATGAGAAATTGTTACATATGTACACTGCATTGAATCCAATATGCTATACTATCTTTGGTGCAGATTTGTCAATTTGGTGTTACTACTGTATACTGTATAAAGCAGCAGTTTTATTACTGATGAAGTGGTGGTTAGTTGCTCTATATGGATCGGCTTGTAATTCAGCTCTATATACTGGAACTTTTAGTACTTTTAAGAATAAATCTATAAAGGTTAAATTGTAAGAAAGATAGAAACAAATAAGTTCCCTTAGCTCACTTTTACTTGGCTGTCTAACATCCCCTTTTTGCATCTCAAGGTGATGTTACTTTGTTATTGAATCTTATATCTTTTTATTTTGTATTTTAGTTTTGAGTGGATATAGACAGAATTTGTGAGGTAGACTTGCTGTATTTGTTTGCAAAAGGTTAGGAAGTGTCATAGAAATGCCTGTCAAATTGTGTTAGTTGGCATTTTTGGACACCAATGTGGTTTTGGCTCATGATTAGGTTTGGCTGGTAGGTGGTTTAGTGCTAGGGTAAAACTCACATCAGGAGTTACTCAATTAAGGTTGATATGCGAGATCCATTGTCTCAAATCCCCAACAATTGATAAGAACTATCGTGGTAGGTAAATTCTTCATTTATCCAGATAGCACACCTTTGAGGAATATGTTTCAGAGATTTTGAAGAATAGTCAGTTTGTTGTATGGGTAAGTGGAGCATTAACCCATAACTTCTCAGCAATGTTTTGAATTTGTAAGAATATCTAGATCATATCTTATATATGCAATTATGTATTAAGATGACGCTTCAAATTATTCATTATAGTATCCAGATTGTTGATGCTTATCACCTTGGGCAGGAGTTTAGTGGTATGCCTATCATTTTAACTTGTAGAAATTTTATTTTCTCTCTTACAGCAAAGATGGAGAAGAACCAACATTGCAGAACATGCTGCGGGGTAGGAAGGTTAAAAGTGAAATGTATGTAAGACGTTTGCCTCTAGATGAAATTCCTGATGATGATGAAGGAGCTATCAATTATCTTCATGATGTTTATAGATCCAAGGTAAGTTGGTAGTTTTTACAGATGAAATACTTTGGTTTTATAACATGAGAATTGCTCATGCAAACCCAAAAATTGAATATACCCATACTGTATTGTAGTCCACAATGGTCTCAAAGGTCATAGGTCCCTTGTTAATTACACAGCCTACTACAGTACCTATTTGAGTTTGTTTTTAATACAAGTAGCTAAAACACATGCCAGAAGATTGAAAATATTAATGGGGTCCTTAATACATAAGAGAATTAAACTACTGATGAGGTTATTAAATCAGAAAATCTCATTTTAGCAATAACTTGACTTGGGTAAGTTGTCTCAAAAATGTATTCACAATTTGTAGGGGAAATATTGAAATTATGTGGGTGGGTATGTGCATATCTTCACTGAAGCAGTTATTTTTAGCATAGCACAAGTTCATTACTTAACTATGTAGGTGTTACTCTTCAACTTTTGGTAATGTTTTCAGCTCTGCTGATAATTGTTAGGGTTGAATTAGATTACATAAAAAGACCAATAAAGGCTTTTGGCAATATGCATTTGGCTCTCCTTTGCCTTCGGTCTTTTCATCTTTAATATCTGCTCTCTTTTACCTTGTCATTTCTTAACAACTCCAATAAAGGCTTGTGGCTGCATCTCACTCTAAATCATACCAGTAAGAAAAATTAATTAATCACTGCATCAACAAAAGCTACACCATTTAACTAGAGATCAATATTCTTCCACTGCTGAAAAGAAAATTTCTTTCTAGCAAAATATACTGGTTTTTCTTCATCTACGTTCTGTAACAAAACGCATCTCACACTGTTGGTGAGGCATCAGTTCCTACAGTTAAACACAAATCACTGTCAAGTTTGAAAGAAGGTTTCATCTCAGTGATTCAGACTTCACCTGCCTTAAAGCTTTTTCTACATCAGCTGACCTCTTGAACTGTACATCTTTTTTCAACAAGTCATACAAGTGTGACAAAATAGGAAAATGTTTCACAAACCTACAACAATAGGTAGCCATGGCCAGAAAATTTGGACTTCAGGGACTGATGTACAAGAGGATACATCCAGAGTCTTTTGAATCAGTCACTTGAAAGTGCATACAATCGACCCCCGCGTATTCACAGTTCAGGATTCGTGGCTTCACCTATTCACTGATTTTTCTGTGGAACCTATCCAAGTTATTCACAGAAAATTCACCTATTTGCATATTTTTTCGTAGAGCAATATTCTGTATATTCATATTTTTGTGATTAAAAATACTCTATGGTACTGTACGTAAACATTCTTTATAATACAGTAAAATAATGATTAACAGTACTAATTTACAAATATTAAGTTTAATAATATTAAATAATAATAATACGAATACTGTGCAATACTGTACCTGTAATACTACTACTGTAATACATACAGGTAATAATGACTACATGTGTTGTAATTTCCAAATATTAATAAGATTAATAAGATAAAATAATAATAATAATAATATATGAAGGGAGTAGACCCTCTTTTAAATAGGTCTTATTAAAAAGGATGGCTGTATTATGGAATTTATCTTATACAGTGTCTTTGCTATTTTCCTTATGATTCGCTTTTCGGGCTCAGTAATGTTAGTCAGCAACTGGCTGATATTCATATTGGAAAAAGGATAGTGTGTGGAGTGCGGGAAGTCTTTTATTGAAATATCCAATCAGAATCCTTCGTCGTCTGGATTCAGGTTCTATTTCAGGTACCGTCAACATGTTTTGACTGGCTTGTTGGTCATCCTCTGGACGTGGTTGCAGAAGATCTGGAGAAACAAGGTACTCGGGTCGGTATTTATGGGGGCTCTTGATTGGTGCTGAATTATGATTGGGTGTTCGGGGCAGGTTATCTTGGGCGGAGCCTTCTCTCCCATGTTGATGTTCGGGGCTCGTCTTGCGTGCCAGCGGCATTGTAGGGCTGGGGATGAATGGGAGAATTTCGATCCTCAGATTCTGAATTTTGATTTGCTCGTTTGCTATGGGGGTCGCTTGGTGCAGGTCTCCTGGCGACCGTGGGGAGGAGAAAGGTTTCCTGTGTAGTGTTGAGGGTTGGTTTCTCCTTCCCAGTGTGCAATGCTTCAACCAATGGCCACAGTTGGGTTCATGTTCCATTTCCTAAGATAGTAGACCTCTCTTGATGAAGATCCCCACCCAACAAGTACTTGCCATGGGATCATATTCATCAGGTAAGCAGCAACGAGGACATTTATAATGATATCTGATAATTCACACAATGTTGGAGTCAGCTAATTGATAGGCATTAAGTTTCCCCACAAAAATAATGATTATGATTAAGTAAATTTTTGAGATACCTACCCTCTATTATTGAAACCCTCCCCCTTCCCCTCTTAAGAGATTAAGAGTAGAATGAGCAACTGAAACATTCACTGTCCTACCGCCACCCTATAAAGCGGGGTATAACTATTGGGAGCATTCGTTAATGATTGTTTCAAACCGCGCCAAAGTAGTTGCGGTAAAGCTAAATGATAGAGGGTAAGTACGTAAAAAATTAACTTCATCATAAAAATCATTGTATTTTTAATGTGCATTGTATTTTTGCTCTCTCTCTCTCTCTCTCTCTCTCTCTCTCTCTCTCTCTCTCTCTCTCTCTCTCTCTCTCTCTCTCTCTCTCTCTCTCTCTCTCTCTCTCTCTCTCTCTACCAGTGTTTCCCCAGTAAAAGAAAATGGGACGGCTTGAATAGTAACTGTATGAAAGAAAATGTGTGTGCCTGAATACAGTATAGTTTAGGGGTACTTAGTTTTCACACATAGTTGCAAGCCATATTTACAGTATATATTTATAAGGGTACAGTAATGCTGTAAGATGACGTTGAAATTATATTAAAGTGTTTTAGAATGATATTTTAAGGTATATTTGGTGTTTGAACTATTAAAATAGGTAGTTATAAGAATTTTTAGAAGGGGTCTTTGGTTTTGAACGGATGAAATATGCAGTTGTAAGCATTTTTAGAGGGGAGGGGTATCAAGTGTTTGTGGATTTTAGCTATTCATGGATGGTTGTGGTCCCTATCCCCTGCGAATACCGGGGGTCAAACTTGGAGTTATGTGCACGAATGGTTAGTAATAGTGATGTGCTGTTAGTTACGCAAACAAAGAACAAGGAGAGTGATGGCAGAAATTATATCATGACAGACACTGCTTAGTGAAGTGACTTAGTATTAATGTTTAAGATAAAAACAATTCATTTATTTTGGATAGGAAATCATGTGATTGCGAATGCATTGTGACCTTTTGTTCATAATCTTGTGATTAATATTGTCTGGATCTACTTATTTTGTAAATCAGTGATAACTTGCAGATCATGTATGTATGTCTTTTGTGTGTGTGTGTTTGTTGTACGGAAACGGCACTTTAGGATGTGTTGTTGTGTCTACCATACAAAAATTTCTTGCTGACAGACTTTTCTGGAACAGGTCTAACTGTCAGAAGAGTATATTTTGTTTTCTATGGTAAGATTTTATATGTGATGCATTTCTAAAATCTTTTAAATTGAATTTGAAGTGTAAAATACTTATTTTATTTCTGTTAACTGTGTGATATATTTAGAAAATATTGATGTGTAGGCATTAAATTAGAGTCTGCTACAGTACTTAACAGACAGTTACTTATCAGAAAGCTAGGCCCCAAAGTTTTTGTTTTTTAAGGTGCAACTATATAAGTATATTTTTATATGAAATTTTAGTGTTTTCTAATAAACAATTAATTCTCATTGAGATATTCGGACAGTTTATAGATTTAACACGTAATGTTTTCGTATTTTCCTCCTACAGGATAAATTGCTAGACAGCTACATCAATACAGGGAGCTTTACCAAAGAAAATGATCTACCAGAATATCCATGTCAGAAGATGCCAAGAAGATGGTATTCTCTCCTCAATGTAATAGGATGGGCTGGGTTTGTCTTATCACAAATCCTTCGATTTTATTATAATCTTCTCACAAGTGGCTCGTTGATATCCATATCATTAGCAGTTGGCATTGCTCTTATTGGTAAGTCTAATATTATTTATTTTTCTTTTGGCTATATTTTAAATGAGGTAAATGCAATGTGAAAATATTGGTAAAAACCATTTGTAAACTTCAGAGAGGAGGAGGAGAGGTTGTAGGTGTTTGCAGGTAATTGACCACTGTTCATCATTGAATACAATTTTGATTGTGCTCAGAAAATGAATGATGGAAATGCCTCGCCACCTGTAGAATTCAAGTTGATAATGTGGTTGAACAAGGCAAACAGCTTATGTTAAATAGGGCCTAGTGTCTTGACTCCTCTCAGCCATCTGGCAGCCCTTAAGACTCTTAATTGGATGACTTGACAAATTGATGCCCCTTAAGAGACTTGAGGAGTGTCAAGGTTGCATGTAGGTGGATTGCCTTGAGTATTTGATACTTGGAAAGTAGTAATATAGTTTATTCTTAGTTAGGGCTGCAGGAGGGTATTATGAATGTATTTAGCAACTTATTCTACTTTAGAAGCAAAACTTCTCTAAATGATGATGAAAAATCAACAGAAACAAATTTTGATATAGATACCCCTCCCAAGCTCAGCAACATGTCCAGTATAACTACTGTGGTATCCATGAACTTGGCAACAGAAAAGGAAACAGATAAGGCTTTAGAGCTGATCCAATACCTACATTATAACCAAATATGGGAGAGGTTGGTCAAGAATCCTCATTCCCAGAAACATTAGAAAATCTGGTTGTTAGTTGTAAATAGCAAGTTACAGTGCAGTAACTTGATTGCACAGATACAGCCAAAGGGTTGATGGAAACAGATAAGTGTTATGCCTTTACCTTAGCCTACACTAACTTAACCCAAACTTCAGCCTAATCCTGCAGTTTACTTAGCTCACCCTATGTGCATACAGTAAGCCATAGAGGCAGCATTGTAGTATAGACACAGTCATGTAAACATGACGTATGTGAGATACAACCAGAAGGACTGCAAGTAGCAAGTAAGGCTTATAATGTTGCACATAAAATTGTTTTATGATCAAGTATCACCAAACACAGATGTCAATAAATTACGCACACTGTGTTATTGGGTCAAGCACTAAATACTTATTGCTACAATAAAATAAAAACTAAGCACCAAACAGGTTGTTTGAATGCAACTGTAGAATACTGAGTATACTTTTTCAACACGTGGTCTAGGCTATCATGCCTTTGACCTTTCCCATTTTGTATTTCAGAGTACGATCCAGTTTTCTTTCATACATACACACTGCTCAAGTTATTAAAACCTTTAAACAAAGAAGAGAGTCCAAACACAAGTTCAGGTAGTTTTCTTGTGAAATGAGCATTCCAAAAATTACACAAATGATCAGTTATGTAGCAAACAGATGTTTACATAAACACTTGCAAGGCATAGCCTACTACAGTCGACCTCCGGTATTCGCTGGGGTTAGGGACCACAACACCTGTGAATAGCTGAAATCCCTGAATACATTAGACCCCCCCCTCTAAAAATGCTTATACTAACTGCCTATTTTAAGAGCTCCAACACCAAATATACCTTAAATTATCATCAAAGAGTATAGGGAAGTAAAGAGAGGACACTCGTGCCTCCCCTTTGTAACTGCGGGTGATGGTGATGCTTCTACCGGTGGGCGCATAATTGGAGTTAGAAGATTTCAGCAACATGACAGGGACACAGTTCTGTGCTGCAGTTTATTGCTGTAATTCAAGAAAGAAAAGGCTTGAATTATAATTTTTTCAATTCCCCAAAGACAAGGCAAGGCGAGTGATATGTTTTCAGTTACATTTTATCAAAACTAAGTTCTCACTAACGAAATTATGAGATATGTTATATGGTTATTCTCTCGTTGGTCCTTTGACCAAAGAGTATACTGTACTCTAAACTCTCTGCTTCGGTTGTTTCATTCACCATGTTTTGTCTAGGCACTACAGTGGTTACTGAGTGTTGTTGTAATGAATCAGGCATTCTCTTACTGCTCTAGCTATTTCATGTAGCAGTGTTTGTTTGTTTAATTGGGTTTCCCCAGAAACTCTCAGAGCCATAATTGCTTAGATTTCTTTTTCTTGATTCTTCCTTGGGTTGTCTTCATTCTTTTCTTTTCTTTCATTGTCGTCTGTCTTGCACTGTTACAGTACTCTTCCTCTGCTCCTGTTGTTACACAAACTTTCCTGTAAAAATTGAGCACTGGTGGTGTAGTGTGGTATGAGGAGATATGTGCTAAGTAAAAGTTTGTTTAAATTATTTAATTATTATATATTTAGTTAATTAATTTGGTTGATATGACACCCTTTCACAAACTGTCAAATGCTCATGATAAGGAATGTATTGTGTGTTGATTTAAGAGTACACAGACTTTGTTGAGAAGATGGGCCAGTTGTTCAACTGTTTCAATAGTGGAGCTTGTGCCAGTAATGCAAAAATGTGACATGGTGCCTTGCCTCTCTGGATGGCAGATGGCAATCAAAGGTCCGTTACAGTTGTGGGATGAGTTACATTAGAAGTACAAGCTGTCTTACCTATTAACCAACAGACTCAGTCAAGATTGTTTGGAAAGCTTATTTTCAATAATTTGGGGGAAAGGTGGTCACAGGGACAACCCAGATGCATGTCAGTTCAAGGAGTGCATTCCGCCAAGTCATGTTGGATGCTATTATGGTACCAAGTGGTGGTGCTAACTGCCAAGAAGACATTGATGCCTTCTTGGTAACTATGAATAATATAGGGACTAAAGATTTTGCAAAATCTACAGTGAATGTCACACATTCTTCTCTGCCAATTCCTGCATCAATACAGTCAGTAATGACCCTCCCTGGGGGAGACCTACCACTCGAGGAATGCAATGTGTTAGCATATATCACAGGTTTGTAGAGAATGCAGGAATAAAACTTCAAAGTACTGATCCACACAACCCTGTTCATGTTTTCCTTTCCAAGAAGACTTATGGTAACACACTAGGAGAGGAGCTAATTGTGCCAAATGCAGTCCTTCATGACATGATTACCCAGATGGAAAATGAGTATAGAAAGATGGTATCTGACATTTACTTCGTAAGCAGAGTGCACTACAGATTTATGACGGGCTTGGAGGAGAAGATGCAGGGAAAGTTTTTAGTTTGTCCTGTGTGCAACCACATGTTCTTCATTGTCAGCCTCTTTATACACATCCATCTTCTTCACACTGTAAAAGATGCAAACAAAACTCTTTTAGTTGCAGGATGAAAGAACAGAAAACTCTTAAAGTTGTCATCTGTAATACTGAAAATGTATATCTGCAGTGTAGGACCCAGATACTAGACATACTTGTGATGTCTTAAGTTACAATGGTGTTTGTATCCTAATTTTTCTGGCTTTCCTTGTGACAGTATTCCTGTTTTCCATTTAATTTCTGAATAATGTGGTTAGGAACACATTTTTATTTATCAACATTCACAGAAAAAAAGTTTGAAAAAAAGTTTTTTATGATCTGGTCTGTGACAATGTAATGTTGAAAAAACCTTAAAGAACCCAAAAATGTAATGTAACGGACAAAAACTTTACACCATCATAAATGTTAGTGCATCCGGGCCCAGTATAATAAAATAAAGATATCAATTTCAGTATGATAAAATAAAGATATCAATTTAGAATGGAGGAGAATCAAGTGTGTTTATGGTTTGGCCTGATATATATCTTATAAATTTATTTATTTGTTTATATATTTCCTTTCATCCATAATTTTCAACCTTTTGAATGAAACCTGGTTTAGCACCAGTAGTTATAGATAAAGAGAGGATAAGCTGTATGTATTTACTCATATTTTTTCCAATAGAATATTTTAATAATCAGTCTAGATTAGTGCATTGCTATATAAATAGTAATAAAAGATCAGAAGATAGTGTTACAACCCACAAAAGTGCTAGCATTTGTCTTAAGCATTAGTGTGGTGTATGCCAGCACAAACAAATGCTATCACAGTTTACGCGCTTGCCATTGGATGGCACCACCGGTTCCACAATTACAATTTTCCCTTAAGGACTCGCACGACTGTCCACTCTTTACTTCTCTATACACTTTGCTATCACACTGTAATATCATTTCAAAGTCATATTACAACATAACCCTTGAAAATATATGGCTTACAGCTACGCATGAACACTCCTACAACTGTTACTCTTACCAAGGCGAAAACTAATCAAGTTACCCCCATATTCAGGCACACACATTTTCTTTCATACAGTGTTCAAGCCTTACCATTTTCTTTTAACATATATATTAGACAGGGGTAGCATTTTCTTTCCCGCGAGCTTTGTGTTTGGAATTTGCGCATCGTTTGGTGACCGCTTTTTCAGAAAAAACATTTTATTTATATTTTAGTGTGTTGACATTAATTTTAGTATTTGGAAATTAGTAAGTAATTTTTTTATCATAAATGTATTTTAGTCACGAAAATAAAATGAAAATGATTAGCGAATATTTTAGATAATGTTCTACAAAAAAAATCCGCAAATAGGCAAATTTTCCGCCAATAATTTGGAGTAATGTTCCACAAAAAATCTGCGAACACAGTGCTCCTCCACTTTTTCTTGGGGATAGGTTCCAGAACCCACTGTAGAAATGCAAAATCTGCAGAAATGCAAAATCCCCTATAAAAATGCTTGTAACTGCATATAACTGCCAAATACCCTGTACCCCATAAACTAAAATGCTTATAACTGTCTATTTTAAAAGTGCACTGCCTAATTTAGTATTTCAAACAAAAATATACCTTAAATTATCATACTAAAACAATTTAATATCAATTCAAACAAAAATATACCCAAAACCATCATCCTAAAACACCCTAAGTCATCTTAGATTAGTACCCTTTTACAACTGTTACTCTTATGTATATACACCCCTTGAGCCTTAAGGTACAGGCTAATTATATATCATGCACACCCCCAGATCGGGCAAACTTTAAGATTGGCCAATTTAAGAAAAAAAATACATTGATGGAAAGCGGAAGATATGCAAATGCACATGGTGTAAAAAAAAAAATTCTAAAAAAATTTTCCCTAATGTCCAGGGAAAGTTGAAAATGACTACAACCCTGTGTGGGGCCTCTTTTACCAAGTTATACATGTTTTCTCTATACAGTAATTTATTTGATTTTATTTTGTAAAGTTATAATTACAGTTCACACAATATCATAGAAGATTAGAACTAAAATCAGTAACGAATTCTGAGTATATTTGTTGTAAAATATTTACGTAAATTTACTGAGATGGGGAAATGCAGTAACTGTTTTGGAGGTATACATGTTTTTTCTAATATTTCTTTGCACTTTTCTTTGCAAAATTACAATTATAACTGACGTAATATCGTAAAAGATAAGAACTAAAACCAACAGCAAATAAATAAAGACATCATGGGAGAGAGAGGAGCAAGCCATTCTCCCATCAAGTCAAGAACAGTACTGATCTCCCTGAGATGCCCACTTTCTCAGCTGAGCTGAGTTAGATCTAAAGTTGCCACCATTCATTTATGGGCCATTGAAGTGATGAAAACTCTTTCCCGCTCAATACAGCCAAATCGTATGGTGTATGATATTAATACTCATATGAGGATTCCCGTCCATCACCCAAAACCTGTTAATAGATACTCATATGAGGATTCCCATCCATTAAGAGTTAAAATGCTTATAACGATGATATACTAATTTTAAAATATTAATATTAATGTAAACTCAGCAAAATATCTATAAAATGTTTAATACAAATTAAATAAATATTTTAATACAAATTAAATAAATCAGTGTTACCGAACATTTGACAATTAATCAAGTTACCCCTGTGTATACATAAGCATAGCCATTTTCTCTTTGGTATTGAAGATTGAAGTCCTCCCATTTTCTTTATATATTAGTAAAAACAAAATTATCACTAATTCGCTTTACTGTATTTCTTACAGCAACATTGTTTATTCACTAATTGTGTTCATGACTAAATATATACAGACTTTTATGATAAAAATAATTTACAATGTACTTGCACAATAGTAATGTTATCTTCAAAATCCGAGAATTAGTGAAATTTCCCCGTGGAAAAGTGAATAATGTGTTCTACAAAAATCTGCAACAAAATGAAGCACAAAAAAGTGAAGCATGAAAAAGCGCGGTAGCACTGTAGGTGAATACAGCATGTGAATAGGCGAGGGGTTGACTGTAGGCGGTCCCTGCTTACTGGTGGCATCGGTTAATGGTGTTTCGGATTACAGCACTTGGCTAGCCGATCTCTAGTTAACAGCACCATTAAGTGTGGATTTTGGTGGCGATCTCCGGTTAACACCGCTGTTAAGTGGGGATTTCGGTGCCGATCTCCGGTTAAGCAGGGTTTTTGGGGCTGTTATCGTCAGTTTTCAGGTAGTGGCAATTTTCGGTTAGCAGCACTCGAGTGGGGACTGATCCCCCACTGTTAACCGGGGAGTGCCAGTACAGGTATTGTTCCCTTTACAATGGGGTTAGGTTACAAAAACCCCATAATTTCATAAAATTATTGTATCTTGAAATTAGCCTAGCCTACACTAGGGTACTGTCCGTACAGTACTGGGTACAATCTACACATACTGTATACACTAGCCTAGCATACACTATACTGCACAGTACTATACTCTATACATATATGGTATAATTAACTATTAATCTCAGCAAATTCTGGAGGTTCAGTGCAGATTGACTTATGATAATTCAGTACAAACAGGGTACTGTATGTACAGTACAGGGTACAATCTACAAAGTAAACCCCCTGTATTTGTGTTCTCACGATTCGCGTTCTCACGATTCGCAGACTCGCCTATTTGCGGATCTCTATATGGAACATACAGCATATACACGTTATTTGCGGAAAATTCGCCCATTCACGATATCTTTCTCTGAGAAATATCCACTAATTACTTTATCTTCATATAATTTTCGAGACTAAATGCACTTTCTGTGATAAAACTATTAAAACACTCGGGTATAAGCATTTTTAAAGTTTTTTTTTTTGTGTGTGAGCTATCAAAATAGGCAGGTCTAAGTGTTTTTAGAGGGGATTTAAGTATTTGCAAATTTTAGCCATTCGCAGATTTTAGCTATTCGCAGATTTTAGCTATTCACAGGGGGGGGGGTTATGCATCCCCTGTGAGTACGGGGGGTTTACTGGACATACCGTGTACAGTAGCCTAGCCTACACTGTGCACATGTATGGTAATAATACCTATTAATATCAGCTAATTCTGGAGGTTCAATGCAGATTGACTTATGATAGTTCAGTACAGGCAGAGAAATTGAATAACACACACAAGAGTCAGAAGTGTACTGTACAGGGATACTCACCAAGATTTGGTCTTTTGTCGGCGTACTTGAACGGTGTCAGGCTGTTGACAGTTGTGTATACTAACTAAAAATTGGACAAGGAGGAGGATGATAAAGCAGGAGGATCATTAACTCGCTCCTCTTCAGCTAGCATTTCTTCAGGTGTTAGTTCAGGTGTTACAGGGGTAGGATTTCGAGGAAATAGCTAGAGGGTCGAGGGTCATGTGGTAGATTGCGCAGTCTGTTTTTTCTTTCTTCATAAATGACTCGGTAACATGCAATAGAGTCTTGAAGCCCTTTCTCAATTTTAGCAAATCATTCCATGTTCACATCCATTTGGCTAAAAAGTTTCATTGCATTGTCAGTTAAGGCACATGCCTCTGCCCTTTTTTTTGTTGTAAACTTTTGCTCTGGCTCCTCTTCAACTTCTTCTTCCTCTTCTGCTCTTTTTCTGTCTTCTGCAAGCGCAGTTAAATTATCTGCCATTAGCTCTATATCTTACACATCTATGAGTTCTTAGATATCTTCCTCTTCAGTTTCTAAATCTAAACTTCTCCCAAGTGTTAAGATCTTTTTATTAATTTGCACAACTTCATCCTTATCAAAACCTTTAAATGAGTTCACATACACTTTTAGCGCATTTTTCCAAATTCCATTCATACACCCTTTCTGTACCTCCTTCCACACCCTTCCAATGTTCATAATGGCATTCCGAACATTGAAATCCTTCCAAAATGTTTTAAGCTCTTTCTCCTCATTATCAGTAGTCTGAACAGCCTGAGCAAATGTGTTCCAAAGATAATAGGCCTTGAACATAGCCACAGCACCCTGATCCAAGGGTTGTATGAGAGAAGTTGTGTTTGGTGGCAGAAACACAACTTTTACGTTCTCATTAATATCTCCAGTGTGCTGAGGGTGGCTGGGGGCATTGTTGAGAATCAGCACAGTTTTGAAGGGATGTTGTTTTCCCAATATGATCTTTTGCTTCTGGAATAAAACAGTGCACAAACCAGTCTTCAAATAGCAGTGCAGTCATCCATTCTTTCTTATTATGCTGGTAATGCACGGGAAGCGCATGTTTGCTGATTCTTGCTAACACCCTTGGATTTGCTGTTTATATCAGCCACATTTCCCCCAAGCAGAAGAGTCAGTCGATGTTTGTATATGCCTCAAATCCGGGCATTGTTGTTGCTTCTTTACGGATGTAGGGCTGCTGAGGCATCCGCTTCCAGTACAGTCCTGTTTTGTCGACATTAAAGATTTGTTGTGGCAAGTACCCTTCATTAATGACAATCTTGTGCAAAGCATCCTTAAATTTAGCGGCTCCTTTGTCATCAGTGCGTGCTGCTTCACTACTAATTTTCACACTATGAAAATTATGGTGCTTTTTTAAATGATGAAACCATCCAGAACTTGCTGCAAAATCTTCCTTTGGGTTTATCATCATATTTTCTCTTTAGTTCCTCAAAAAGCAAGTGTGCCTTTGTTTGAATGGTCAAGAGGCTGAGTGGCATATGCTTTTGTATCTGGTCCTCCTATCCACGTGACCAGTAACGGCTCCATTTCTTCCAAAGGCCCTGTCCTCTTCTTTGTTATAACCATGGAATGAACTGGAGCAGATGCCTTAATGATGGTGGAGACCATTGACTGAGATAGATGCTTGTCACAAGGGATCACTATGACTGCCTTTTCTCCAGCATGCTGGTTGACCATTTTCATTTTCTACTCTGAAGTAATGGAATGCCTCTTCTTCTGGGCACTACCAGCAGGATCACTTGGATGTTTGGCAGACATACTGGTATACGCTCATTTGAGTTTTAAACAGTTTAAACGTGTAGACAAACGGACAAAAATTGTACACGAACACTGCCCTAATTCAGCTTTATAACAGAGAGGACGAGGGAGGTCAGGTTAGGTGAGAAACGTGCTCATCCCAGTCTATCAGGCCAACGTATCGTACACCATATGCTGCCTGACTGTACGCTGCTGCCTGCACCCATTGCATGCGAAATTTAAAAAATATTTTCAAAATATTGTTGTATCAATATTGTATCATAATTTCGATACCGTCGGAACTACTAACCCCATCGCAAACTCGATTTATTGTAAAATGAACCATGGTGAAAGAGGATGTACCTGTATATGCTCTCGTTATGTAAACTTTAGTACAGTATATACACTGTATCGTGAGAGCCCTTCATGCAATAATGCTACAGAAATGCAGTAAGTGAATTTTTTTTACACGTGCAGGTGTTGCAAGGGGTATGAAAACACTTGCAAATCAGCCAGGCAGTTCCCAGGTTACAGCAGGGGTTCCGTTCCACCTGCATGCCTTAAGTCGGAAATAGCCGTAACCCTGAACATCGTAAAAAACAGGTTTTCTCCTCTCCTTATAGGGAGCACCTTCTTATAGTGAACCCTCCCATAGGAGAGACCTTATTTCACTTAAAGAATCCATTTATACTTAGACTTTGATGTGAACACCTAAGTTCGCTCTCTCTCTCTCTCTCTCTCTCTCTCTCTCTCTCTCTCTCTCTCTCTCTCTCTCAGTATACATATCCTTTAATAAAGAAAATACAGTAATTAGTGAATACACAGTGTTGCTCTACAAAAAAAAAAGTGAATTAATGATAATTTTAGAGATACAGTCCGTAGAAAAATTTGCGAATTGGTGAAAGTTCCCATGTAAAATTGAAAGACATGTTCTGCAAAAATCTCCTACAAAGTGAAGCGTGTAAAAGTGGGGGTCCACTGTAATAATCATCATCATCTTTATTTTCAGCATGAGGCCGTATACATGGAATATATAAAGTAAAAGCATTACAGTAGATACAGTGCTACCCCGCTTTTTCACACTTCACTTTCACTTTTCTGTGGGAACTTTCACCAATTCGCCAATTTTTTCTATGGACCGTATCTCTAAAATTATCACTAATTCACTTTTTTCATAAAGCAACACTGTTTACATGTATTCACTAATTACGGTATTTTTTCATATTGTGTTCGTGACTAAATACAGATTTTTATGATAAAAACGATTTACAGGGCACTTATAAGGTATTGTACTACTGTATCTACTAAACTCATTCCGGGGTGGGCCCTAGAATGAGCATAACAGATTTACAATTCTCTCTCTCTCTCATTTTAGGGTAATGTAAGATGTATCTGAAATGATATTACAGTGCTACCCGCTTTTTCGTGCTTCACTTTTTCACGCTTCATTTTGTTGTGGATTTTTGTGGAACACAGTATTCACTTTTCCGTGGGGAACTTTCACTAATTTGCGGATTTTGGAGATAACGTTACTACAGTGTAAGTACACTGTAAATCATTTTTATCATAAAAATCTGTATTAAGTCGTGAACACAAGTTGAAAAAATATGGTAATTGGTGAATAAACAGTGTTGCTCTGCAAAAAAAAATGAATTAGTGATAATTTTAATTGTTTTTACTAATAAAGAAAATGGGACTACTTCAATACTATAAGAGAAAACGGTTATGCTTGTGTATACAGGGGTAACTTGATTAGTTGTGAAGTGTTCTGTAAGACAGATTTATTTAATTTGTATTAAATATTTATTTAATTTGTATTAAATATTTTATAGATATTTTGCTGTGTTTACATTTTAATATTAATATTTTAAAATAAGTAAATCATTGTTATAAGGTTTTTAGGGGTGTATATACATGAGTAACATTTGTTAGCTATGAAAGTAGTGTTACAGAGATCATGGATAAAAGGCAGATACTGTACTAAGATCTTGACTACATGGGAATTCATCCAGAGAATGCAAAAGGCAGGAAGAAATTGAAAGAACTCATTTTACATCTTAGCCTGTAAAATGAAAATCTGATCTAAAAATGTTAATGACAATTAGATTAACCCAAGAGGTGCTAGGGGATGTCGTTTAAGGATGACGGCAATATTATGCATTTGCAACTTCAGTAATGGGACCAATATTTTCTTGCTCATTTTTTAACTTATCACCTAATGTTATACATGGTTGTAATCACCCGTGTCGCAGATTAATAATAAAAAATAAAATAAGATACGTTTAAAAACGTATTTAAAAAGAATATTTTTTAGTTTTGGAATGCTTCATGCAGTATTTTCTGAGATAATTGCAAATTTTTTCATGGCATTATTACCCCTTAGCTATTCAAGAAACATCTATAAAAGTACAAAAAATATACAAGTTATTAATTGGTTGAATGGGTGTATAAGTGTGTGTATGTTAACTGCCGTTGCACACTAACTTTAAAACCAATATGACTATCGTCACTGTCATTTTAATTATCTATCTCGATATCACTATTTGATGAAAATGAATAATCATCATCATCAAAAACCATTATCTCCAAAATTCACAAAATAAACAGAGATTTATAAAAAGCTTAGACTGTTGCTCAACTTCGGGATACAAAAGCCTCCCTGGTCCCAGGCCCCCCAGGCTGACGGAAGGTTTACAATTTTGCTATTTTTACACCTATGATTAAGAGAAATCTGGCATCTTTTATGTTCAAAAGTGAGCTGAATGGCTGGTGAGACTGTTGACATCACTCAGACAGAGCTAAGGGGAGGGACTAAATTTACTGTGATATTTGAAAATAAAGCGTCGATAATATAGTCATCGTCCTAGCACAGCATATAAAGTGTCAGTTCTAGCAATGCACAGCACCTTGTGGGTTAAACTAATTTGATTAAAAGTGAGAAGGCTAAAAATAATCAGCGCAATGCTTTTTTTTAATTTTATTTAAAACTATTTGCTTACTTAGAAGGGTTTTATGTTTAGACAAGAAATTAAAAACAGCCTCATTCAGAGGAACTTCAATGAATAGTGTGGTAAGCGAACAAGTCATGACCTCTTGATGAGATAGCTGATGATTGATGGGTGGTTGGTTT
Source organism: Macrobrachium rosenbergii (assembly GCF_040412425.1). Classification (NCBI taxonomy): domain Eukaryota; kingdom Metazoa; phylum Arthropoda; class Malacostraca; order Decapoda; family Palaemonidae; genus Macrobrachium; species Macrobrachium rosenbergii. The sequence continues at coordinate 14,623,149 of NC_089783.1, read as the reverse complement.
AGTTGAAGCTGGCTTATGCCAGCAGAGACCCATGCTTGAAGGCAGTTTGTAAGTGTGGTGAAGTGTTAAAGGTTATAAGAGGTGTGATGTGGCCAAAAAACTATCAACCAGGAGAGACTAGGGTCCAGATCAAATCGACTACTCATACTCCAGGTCACTTTTGACCAAACAATGGTTTGTCGCTTTAAATTATGGGTAGTAGTCTCAGAAAAATAAAAATGTGTGCAATACATTCTTAATCATATATGATCTATTTTGAAGTACAGAGTTGGTTCTCACTGTGTTTGTAGTAATAGATAGATACTGCATCCATCTATTAATATTGTTCAGTGCATCTAAACAGATATAATGAGAAAGATTCTGTGTAATTTATCAGGTTCCAGAATATTTATATCACTGATATAGGTTATTTGTTGTAATTGACTATGAAAATAAATTTAAGTAAATTATTTTTTACATAAAATAACTTTTCATATTAACAACTTTTTTCTTCTATTTCAGCGTATATTGGACTATATAAGATGATTGGCCTGACAAAGATTGACAAGGGCTCAGAGTATGGAAGTACAGATAACGACAAGAAAAAAGATTAATGTCTTCATATGTCATTGTTTAGGCAGTAATTCCCATAGGGGATTTTTTTTTTATTACATTGTTGAAATCTGTCAAAATGTTACGAAGCTGATTTGAATACATGACTGTATAAAAGAGAAGTTTACAGTGATTAGGATTCTAATTGCAATATCATTGTTAGAAAACTGTAGCACACCTCATGCACTTAATTCTCTTGCTCAGAAATTTGTCAAATGTTTAGTAAGAACAAACAACTGGTTTACCAAACTGCCATTAGTTACGTACAGAAGATTGTTTATTACTGTATAGGTTTGAATACTAATGAAGCATTCACCAAGTGAGGGGTTATTGAGTAGACGTACATAACTTTTTTTTCTGGTAGCCTTTATGATGTATATAACTTCATTTTTATGTGAGGCAATTGTTAGAATTATTTTTAGTTCCTAAGTTTGAGTTAATTTGGTTATAACATTCAAATCTTAATTCCAGAAGGATATTTATTTTTTTATTTTTTTATTTTTTTTTTAGCAAACTACAACATTGAGTTTCATCTGTTATGTAAATACTTGATACAGAGAGTCAGTGATAGTTTTGCTGCTTTTATTCTTGGATATTGCTGAGGTAAAATGAATTAGCTATCAATTTTTTTCATGGAAAAATGTTCCATTACTTGTCATAGTTTTATTTATATTACTTTCTTTAAGGGCAGAATGCAGTGGTTATTTATTTTTCTTTGGTTGTAAGTCTTGGTGGGTAGCTATCAGTTTTTAAATGGTGGAGCAAATTTATTTTTAA
>NC_089783.1:14576781-14616781 GCF_040412425.1 Macrobrachium rosenbergii | reverse complement strand
CTTAAGCTCATGAATACTAGGAGGTTTGAAAATGTGCTTTGGCAGAAAATGCTTGCTGTGTGCGTGTGATCCATCATTTGGCTCTGTACCCCTTCCGCAGTTTCTAACCCAAGTGAGGTAGAAGTCTTATTCTTTGTTCTTCTCAGGAAATCTTAAAGATAAAATTGACAAAAATCAATCCTGAATCTCACATGTCACATATTAATAACATGATTCCTACACTGATCTGCAGACATTTTTAAGGCATATTTGAACCTACGAGGCTACTCACAGATCTTCCAAGAGAAACTATTTATTTAATTATAGTATCCATGTACAGTAATTACAATCTGCATTAATTCATATTCATACAGTTGTGATTTAGGGGAGAGTACACTGTACATACTGTACAGATGCAGATAAAAGCATTTTAAACATTACATAGAAGCCTTTTGTACAGCCTCAAGTGCAATTACTGTTGCCAGGAGGTACGTATTAAATCTATGGAACGTCACAGTTACACTGACCTGTAATTCAACATACCTATTCACACTGTACTCCCAAGTTAGGCTAGCCTGTAAGAATAACTTAGACTCTCATAGCTAGCCAAGAATTGAGCTGTATATCATAGTCTGTGGAGGGACAGACGGAGAAAATCAGCATTCCTGAAGGTTACGCCAAATTAGGATACCTTTGCTAAGTTAAGGTTAGGATATGGAAGGCTACCCTTGGTTATTTGATGATCAACCCTGGTAGACTAGCTAGATGGTAAAGTTTACTTTTAAAGCTATAATGTAGTTTGAATTTAAAGTGTCCTTTAGGGTGAAATGATAACATGATAGATAACATCATAACACTATTAATACTTAAAACTGCAGCAGAAATAGGCTACGTCCATTAGTACTAGTAGTAGGGAAAACTGTGAGACTTAACCACGGTTATATGGACTGACAGTAACCCTACATACTACTACAGTAATTTGCTCGGCTATATGAATTTAATGTCAAATAGGATTTGGTAAAAAGTTTATGACAACATTCATTATTTTATTAGCTCCAAAATCACAATTTTTGAAAGTAAATTCTATCTTTCCTAACTAAACAAACCTAACTATAGCAGTAGTAGACAGTGAAAGTATGTCTTTGTAACGGCTCCCTCGGTCGTCTTCTTCCTCCTGTGTTTGGGTAAGGGTTTTTCGTCTCTGTAATGCACTACGCAGTAACATTTGATCGCCTTCTCACCCCCCGTGTTCCACCCCACCCATAACCCCGCATTCCCCAGGGGTCCCCAAAATTGTAGGACAGCAACAAGCGGGGGAGGAAATCTCCGTGTCCCGGAAGTGAGGTGTACCGCACCCAGAACCCTCCCTCTTTTCATCCGGTCCCCAAGTTTGTTGGATGAAGTTTTGTGGTTAATTACGGGTAAATTACAGTCGTGCGACCAAAAATTGAAGGTAAATCTTTAATTAGGAACCAAAATACTCTAAAGTTAATTACGAGGAAATTCCCGCCGCCGAGTTACTACATAGGCCTAAATCTACAGCTCGTTTTGTCAAAGGTTTCCTTAAAGGCTTAATTTTTTTTATCCAGTTAAATATCAGGTGAAAATTTTCCCCCGATGTGTGTCTGCCCCATCAATGACCCTAGGTTGGTTCAGGGTATAAAAAAAGAGGTCAAGGTAGGTGTATGCAAATATAGCCTACATCAAGGCACAAGGCAGGAGGTTAAGAGTCAGCAACAAAAATAAGGCGGTTTAGCCTAGATAGGAATTTAGTGGGAATTCATAAACCAGGTTTAACAGAATCTAATATAGCCTAGCCTAAGTTCAAAACTTTCCATTGGTAGCTTAAGTACAAATGCTTCCAATTTCCTAGCCTAACCCAAACTTCAAGTTAGTAATAGCACACGTGCCGATAGATATCAAAAGTCTAGACTGCTTGGTAAAATTATACTTTACACCCAGGTAAATTATACTTTACACCCAGACTGCCTCTCAGGCTACACACGATATTTTTCTTGCTTTTTTTGATGGTTTTTTGCATGTTTCACACAATTATTGTTTACAGAAATGCTTAGTTGTTCCAGCTCGATATACAAGCCGTCGGTCCTTTACATAAGGAATTACATTTAGCAGAGCCGGAAATGGCCGTTGAACTTTCGAACAAGGTGGAGGCAGGAGTACCGCCTGCCCGGATGTAAACATTCCAGTTTGCTTTCGTCCATCGTGCGCTGAAGACATGTTGGTAATTCTATATATTAGCTCTGTGCCTGTTTTTACCTTTTCAACTGGTTTTTTCTACACTGTTGTCGGCCAAATGGAATGTCCTTTCGTCGTGTTTAGTACTGGCCCGCCAGGGGTTGGGTACCCATCCGTTAACAAGTTATTATGCTTGCCGGACGGGATATGAACCGTTCGAAACAGATGTACCCGTGCTCTGTCTTGTGAAGATCGTGTATGGAAACCCCTTGTTGGATGGACTTTAGGGGTTGATTACAGATTAATTACACTCTAGCGCCAAAAATTAAAGGTAAATTCATAATTAGCAACCAAAAAACTGTAGAAAAGGTTAAGTTAGAAGGCAGTCGCCACTGCAGAGCTACTATATAGTTCTACCGACGTGTTTCTCGCTGTCTGCCCTGACTGCTGTTGAGCTGTTTTCCCAGTAGGATCTTTCTTGTTTTCATCACTTATCAATGTTGATAAATCCTGTAAGCCCTCCTTTTCTCAGTGTGTATGTCCTGGAGTGGGAGGGAAGAAGTGCAATAGCTTCCCTTCTCATATAGATATGGACCCACACGTCCTTTGCTCCACCTGGAGAGGACGTGTGTTCTCGTAACTCTCCTTGCTTGGAGTGTTGTTCCTGGTCTGTCGAGCAATGGGTGAAGTTTGAGGGGAGGAGACAGTACCGAAGGAAGCCTGCCAAGGCATCTTCTGAGGGTTGTGAGGATTATACACCCCCGACAACTCCCTTGGTCGCTAACCCATTGGGATCGTTTCTCCCTCCCGGCAACCTTCTCCTTCTTGCTGCCTCTCCTTCAAGTGAGGACTCCCCCTCCCATTCTTCACTCGCTTCGTCGGGTGTGGAAGGCAGTGGGAGAGCGGATGATCAGGCCATCCTCTCTGGGGCCTCTCCTCACTCCCAGGGGGAATTTTTTCCCACGGAGCGAGTAGAGGCTTCTTCTTTTGACCCGACTTTGCCTTCAGGTTTGGCAGTGGAGGCGTCTCTAGGTGGCCAGGTTTCTGACCTACATCTACTTGGCTGCATCTCGGTCTACCTGGCGTTCCATCGTTGGAGGGCCTGATCTCTTATCTGTCCAGCGCTCCTGTGACGACCCATGCAGCTGCCACTTCCACCACGTCAACCGTCACCAGGGCGTCTTTTGCCAAGCTGCCTGTGATGGTGGCCTCGCACCTGGGCACCCAGGTATCAGCTGCTCCTGCCGTGCCACTGTCTCCAAGCTTCCTGGCCCAATTATCTCTGCCTGGCCCCTCCAGTGTGGTCACATCATCGGTGCCTTATATCTCGGTACCTGCTCCTGCTGTCCCTGCTGTTGCCAACCCACGTTCATTTCCGACTCTGGTTCTGGCTTCTGGATTTCCTGACACAGCCCAGCCTGGCTCCTGCTCTTGCTCCACCCATGCACCGCCTTCTGGCTTCCCTGGCTCCACACTGCTCTGCCTGCCCCAGTAGCTGCTGGCCCAATCACCGACGTCCCTGCTACCCGGGTTGGCCCGCTTTGCTGGCTCCCCTGGCTGCTCCTGCATCTTCTGCTGTTCCCTCCTGGATGGGGGACCTGACCGCCATCCTGAAGAGGATGACGAAGAAGTCGAAGAGGAGGTCTAGGAAGGTGACATCGTCTTCATCTTCGTTGTCCTCGTTGTCTGCTGCCTCTTCTTCTTCTGAGGCCTGCCAGCTGGAGAAGAAGTCTTGCCCCGAGACTGCCTCCTTCCACAGGGAAGGCAGTGGGATCTCTCAGGGAACCAATTCATTGATCCCGGGTCAGTCTTGTTGGGAGCCGAGGCTGTGCAGACTACAGTTTGCACTCCCGCTGCTGTGTCGACGAAGTCTGCTTCTAAGGCCAGCTCTGTGTTGGACACTCGTTTGCGAGCTGCGCCAAGTACCCAGGTTTCTAAGGAGGCCCAGGTACCCCGGTCTGGTACTGGAGAGACCTCTCTCTGTACCGACTTGGGCACAGGACGGGAAAAAGAGTCTGGACAAGCATGTGTTCCAGCTCTTCTTGCTAGCATTTCCATGAGTGCCAAGCGAGGTTCCCAGGAAGGCGCGGCGGTCTCTCGAGTCCAGACACTTGGCAAGACAGAGAAGAGGTCTCCTGCTCAGTCTTCTCGAGAGGTTTTGGCCTTGAAGTCTAGAGGGCAGCGCAAGTTCTCGCCAGCCAGCCACGCGGTCGACTCCTCCCAGTCCCTAGCCACATTCGCGTGGCCAGCCTGGCTCAACTCGCGTGAACTGCTCCGTTCTCCTAGGGACAACGCTTCGCCGAGGCGAAAGCGCTCTCCTTGACCAGGGTTCTGTCATCACTGCAGGTTGGTGACCCCTCCCAGCCTGCTGCTCCTGCCAGCAAGACTGGCGAGCGTGCCCGATCCTCCTCACCTGTCCCCTCAACCTCCTGGGCTCCCCCTAGGAGGTTCAAGTCGGACAGGAGGAACTCCGTTGAGTCGTCTCCCCAGAGTTCGACCTCGGGGGCTTACGTTCCTGGCTCGGTTCTTGGATCGACCAGATCGTACGCCCGCGTGGTGCTGAAAGGATCACAGGGGTCTCCCAAGGTTCTCCCTCCTGCGGGGAGAGTAGATCAGGACCGCACCCTGGAAGGACTCGAGGGTCCTCAACTGCAGGACGCTGACACCCCCAAGATACAGAGGACTTTTGCAGAGGCATTGTTCTGACACTATATACAAACCATCGGTCCTTTACATCAGGAATTACTTGTGGCGAAGCTGGACATGGCCGTTAAAATTTTGAACAAGTAGGTTAGGCATCAATATCCTGGGACTCAAGGAAGCTTTCTTGGCTCTTCAAGAGTATCAGGATTGAGTGATGGGGCACTCCATAGTGTTGATGAGCAACAACACCACGGTGGCAGGAGAACTCACTTCAGTATAGCTTATCGTGCAAGACACTTCCTCAGCCTGTTGGGTCACCTGTTGTCATTGTAGAATTGGGCCCTCAGGGGCAGCTTTATCTCCGCGCCCTTTAGCTGGGGATGAAGGTGGATGGGTCTCCGGTGAGAGACCTGCGTTTCTCTCACCTTCCTCTGCCGGAGGAAGTGAGGGGAGAACTGGCTTGGTAGCTAGACGACAGGAACCTCTCTTTAGGGTGCCATTGGGCACACCCCCTCCCAAGTTGCTCTTGTTTTCAGATGCATCTTTTAGGGATAGAGTGCACACCTGGAAGAATGATTGTTGCAGGTGTGTGAACCAGAAAAACAAATACCTCCACATCAGTTTTCTGAAACTCAAGGCAGTTTTTTTTAGCCCAGGGAGAGTTTTGGAACCGAGTAGTGGGGCACTCTGTGGTGCTGATGAGCGACAATAATATGGTAGTGGCATACATTAACAAGTAGGGGCCTGGTGTCCTTCCAGCTACACAGGTTGACAGTGCAGGTACACGTGTGAGCAGTAGTACACTCTACGGAGCTGTCAGCCATGTATGTTCTGGGGTCTTGTTATGGGGTGGCAGACAAGCTCAGTTGACAGAGCCTGGTGATTAGGATGGAGTCCCAGTGCCAAGATGTTAAAGAGTTATGAGGAGTCCCAGCCATGATCTCACTGTAACTGGTATGACAGAAGTTACCAGCGTACAGCTCATTTCTGCTGAACTGTGGGTTGCAATGGAGGACGTTTTTCCAGCACCCAGGGGACATTTTAGAGGCCTATGCCTTCCTCTATATTTTTATCTGTTTTGTTAGGTGATCTACAGCCTCTAATCACCCTGAATTTTGGTTTGACTCTAGGGGCCCCTAGTGGCCACACACTGAGTGGTTCCCAGACCTGCTAGTTCTGTTTTAAGAGAGAGATTCCTCCATGGCAAAGCCTTCTAAACCAGCCAAATGTGAAAGGTATTACCAGTCAGTGGAGGTGATGGCATTCATTCCTGGAGACTATCCAGCATCTCCAGCGAGCGGGAGGGTTGTTTCTCAGTGCACAACAAGACGATGTCTGGATACTTGCAGAGTATTCAGCTGCGGTGTACCAAGGGAAATGAACTGTCTTCTGTAGTTGGTTTAGTCAGTGGGGTATCCCTCCATTCAGAGCTTCTATTCAGCAAGCAGCGGAGTTTCTCTCCCTTCTTCACCGTGAGGAGCTTCTCATTGTTTCGGCCATTAAGGGCAATAGAGCTACTCTTGGCCAAGTCCTCCGGTTGATGGAAATACAATTGAACAGTTGGGGCCCACCTCAGCCACCCCTCAGTCTGGCACCTGGGTCAGAAGGCAAAGTGCAGTGTAGAATAATGAGTGGGCAGAGCTTCCCCTTACCATTGGTAGTTAAGAACCTTGTCTGCAAGTTGAACAGCCATTCCATCTCGCGTTCGCAAGCTGAATCCTATGCAAAGACCTTCAGGTTTGTATGTTAAGAAGAATACACATGGCTTTAAAAATTTGATATTGCAGTACACTCCCTGAACACCTGAACTAGCCCTTAATCCCACTAGCCCGAACAACTCTCAGCTACCCATCCCACTATAGTGGGAATTTTAACAGCCAGCGTTACCAACGCTGCAGGTAAAATCTTGTCACTTGAGCTACCATAACGGGCAGTTGGCAACGCTGACACAGGTGTGCGCCGACACGCCCCATTTTCGTCATTTGCTTTTTGTTCGCGCTACTGGAAGGTTGTTTCCTTCTGCAGTGCGAGGTTTTAACCCTATTGCCCGACTTCTCTTTGTATTTTGGACTTGTGGTGAAGACCTGGATTGGATTTAATGGTTTTTTCTCCTGGATTTTCTGGATATCTTCGATGTGGAACGTCTTTTGGATTTGGACTCGCTGGTTCCTGGTCTCGATTGTGCGTCACGGACTTTTCACTTTCTACTAGCGTGCCATCGGCTTCGACGTCGGCCTCGACTGCCTATGATGGTGGACTCTGGCGCTCATTGCTTCTTCTTCCTGCAAAGATGGATGAGTACCTTGAGACACAATAGACATTCCGTCAGGTATGTAGGAAGGTTAATTGTGATGTCAGACTCATTGCAATGAGTGTTCCCATTGGAAGGCACAAGAGAGGGATGATTACATTCGTCATCGCAAGTCTTTGGCTCGTAACGGCGGCAGACGTCGGTCAGATTCTCGTTGCCACAATGTCTCAGACTTCTGCTACAGATCAGTTGATGGATTTAGCGAGTTCAATGGTAGTCAAACAGATAGAGGATAGGATTGCAATTAGTAAGGAAAATTCAGTAGCTAGTCTTCAACATTTCTCAGATAGGGATAATAGTAGTTTGTTTCGACACAATATACAAACCCTCGGTCCTTTACATTAGGGGATTACTTTCAGGCGTAGGCTGGAAACGGCCGTTAAACTCTTGAGCAAGGTGGTTAGGCAGTACTGTAACTACCTCCAGGTAGGCGGGGATACCCGCCTGCCCGGATGTAAACATTCCAGTTTGCTTTCGGCCATCATGCGTTGCTGACGTGTTTTCGTTCTCTCTGCCTGACTGTCGTTAAGCTCTTATTATCCCGGTGGGATCTTTCTGTATTTTTTTTATATATACTTGTGTTTGATATTTGTTAATACAAACCCACGATTTGTGATAACCTTGCGTAAGCCGTCGTTCCCTGCCTGTGTCTTGGGTTTGACGGCCAAGGGCATAACTGGAGTAGCGTAACCAAGTGGTAATGCTTCTCCCCAGCGGCCCTTTACGTAAATACTGAAGGCGCCCCTGTACTTTCAGAGATATAGTTTGGGATGCAATATCTTCACTCCTCCACATCCATCGGGACGTAAGAGTTAGTTCTCTTCTTGGGCTTCCGCCCTCTGTGTGTAAGGGCCATCACTAATTTCTTCCTACTTATGCTGAGTGTTACTTGCTGCCTGCGCTTAGAGATTTGCGGGCCGAGTGGGAGGTCACGGCCGTCGTCGATAAGTTCCGCTTCCACGGCGCCCTTGGTGGCCTCCCCTCTGCCCTTTTTTCTCTTCCTGTAGGTTCTTCCTTCTCCCCTTAGTAGATCTCTCTCCTTCGCCCTCTTCGCTACCGGGCGGGGTTGGGGGGAGCGATCGAGCGACCTCGTCTAGAGTAGCTCCTCCCGCTGCGTAGGGCTGTTCCCCTTGTAGCGGGAGGAGCCTCCCTCTACTAATCATCTTTGTTTTTCTTTCAGGTTGACAGTGAGCATCGCAGACACAGCAGTAGTTGGCTGGATATATCAAGAATATCTTGCAAGCAGTCCCGACATTCATTCAGTGTTGCTTAGGGATCGACCACAATACCTGATTAGATGACATATTTCCATGTCGGGATCGCTCTGACTCTGTTCCCGCCGATGTAGATCGATCGCTGTCATTGCTGGTTTTCATGTATGCTGTTGCAATGCTTCCTGCGTATCTGTGGTCCATCTGCTCCTGCTGTTCCCTGTGTTATGCTCTTGTCAACTCGATGACAGTCTCTGGGCTGGTCTCCTGCCGCAGCCGCCCTGATCGCTCCTGTCGCTGCTGGTGACTTTCAAATAGCATTCTGTCCGTTGCAGTAACTCCTGCCTTCCGAACCGCTAACGTAGCTCCTGCATCGGATGTCCTGATCTTGCCCGCTTCTTCTCCTAGTGATCATGCCCGGGGCCGCTTCCGTTGGGTTCCTGCCAGCTGCCCTGGAGGTTACGATGTCTGCCATCCTGTAGAAGATGTTGGCGTGAAAGGGAAGGAAGTCGCCTTGTGGAAGTGACGTTCCTGGCCGTTGCATAGTTCCTGCTCTCCGAACCTTTGCCATAGCTCCTGCATCGGCTGTCCTGATCATTCCTGCCGCTTCTGGCAGTCGTGCCCGGGGCCGCTTTCGTGCGTTCCTGCCAGCTGTCCCAGAGGTTACGATGTCCGCCATCCTGTAGAAGATGTCGGCGTGAAGATGTAGTAAGTCGTCCTCTTGAGGTGATGTTCCTGGCCGTTGCAGTAGCTCCTGCATCGGCTGTCCTGATCATGCTTCTCCTGGTGGTGGTGTCCTGGCTGCGTCCGTTGTGTTCCTGCCGAACTACGCTGGAGATTACGATGTTTCGTGTCCACCATCCTGTAGAAGACATCGGGGTGGAGGTGAAGGAAGCCGTCCTGTGGCAGTAGCCGCCGTCTTCTTCATCTTATCTTCGATTTCGTCTTCTGCTGCGTCTTCCCTTCCTCTCCCGAGGTCCAAGGGGGTCCCGAGAATCGGACAGACCTCCATCGGCCGAAGGAAAGGAATGCTGCTTCTTCCCCTTGATGCCCTTGGACGTCTAGGGACTGCCTCCTTCCGAGGAGGCAGTGGGTCTCTCGTTGGCTCCTCCCGACCTTCGGGTTAGGAAACCGATTCGCATAGCCATGGGTTTTGTGTTTTGAAAGCCGCGGGCGCGCAGACCTCAGTTTGCGATCCTGTCCCCGAGTCTTAGAGGTTCCGCCTCAAAGATGGGGGGGTTTTGGGCGTTTCGTTCGCGAGCAGCCGAGTGCTCGAGATTCTATGGAATATCGAGTATCCCAATCTGGTCTGGAGAGATTTTCCTGGGCCCAGTTCGGGAGCAGTGCAAGAGAAAGGGCCGAGGCACCCAGGTGTCTTGGTTCCTCTTCCTGCCAGCACCGCAAGCGCTCCCGAGTGTTTGCCAGTGCTCGGTCGGGTTCCCAGCCTGGTGTCTCGATCCTCTCGGTTCGAACACCAGAAGAAGCAGGGAAGAGATTCACTTTGGGAGTCCTGCGGGACTTGTAAGGGACTGACTCTCTTCCGGGAGACAAGTTTCTCTCGTTGACCGATTCGCATTCTCCTGTGGGATCTTGCGTTTCAGGGGCCGCAAGAGCGCGGCCTCCCGAGGCCACGCCCTCGTTGCCAGTCTTGGAAGTCTGCATCTAAGACTGGTTCTGTGCTTGGCTCTTTCGATCTATTAGGAAACAAAGCAGCCACTCCCGATTTTCGGAAGTCTCGTGGGTAGCTTGAATTCTATGAATCACGAGCGCTGTCCTTACGAGAGGCACAGGACGAGAGAAAGTGCCGAGACACCCAGGTGTCTGGTTGCTGGGACACCCAAGTGTCGGTGTGCCGTGACGCCAGGTGTCTCGATACTGCCTGCCAGCTGCTTCGGTTGCTCGGCCGGGCTTCGTTCTTGTGTCTCGAACTTTAGGGTTCGAGCATGCAAGATAGCAGACACAGAATTCCCCTTTGAACCTTCTTCTCGAGGGGCCTCGGCCTCGAAGGAGTTTAGAGTTCGGGAAACTAGCAATTGTTCACAGCAGACAAGTCCGGCCTGCCCAGTTATGATTGTGTTCGCGCAATTGGCTCGGCTCGGCCCCAGGTTGCACTTACGAGACTGGCTTGGCTCGACTCGGCTTGCTAGACTGGCTCGGCTCAGCTCGACTCGACTCGGCTTGCCAGACTGGCTCAGCTCGGCTCGGCTCACCCCGCCTGCCTCCCAGTCCGCCACATACCGACCAGCTGGATGGCATTCGCGTGATTGGCTCGGCTCGGCTCGGCCCTACTCGGTTTTTTCCGATTCGGGTTCTCGGCTATGTTCGGGTGCTCTTCTTTCCCCGTGTGGCAGTAATCTCCTTCGGTTGATTATCGCTCACGGTCCGCCTCTCCTGCTTATCATACTGGCAGGACAGGTAGGGATACTCTTTTCTCCTCACATGTTCTCTTCTCCTCTCGGTTGTTCTGAGAGGCGCGAGACGGCCAGAGAGAGCTCCGACGAAATTTTCTTTAAGAGTTTGGCTGCCTGGCGTGCTTTGGGTATCGGTCCCCTGATTCTCTCGTATTATAACCAGGTAGCCGAGGAGGGTTTCATGGGATCTGTCAAGGTCTCCCTCCAAGGGGAGAGGTACAGGAGTTTCAGGCATCGGAAACAGCGAGGGTCTTCCTCTTCAAGTTACGATCGTCCCCGTGTTCTTGGGGAACTTCGTGCCGATTCGTCGGCACGAGGATCCCCAGGACAGGACCGCGGCTCCCCCAATGAATAACCTTCATCACTTGCAACCCTTGCAGTTTCCTGGCTTCCGAGAGTGTTCTCGACCTGATGAATTCTTTTCTTTGAAGGAGTTAATTCGGGTCGAGACACCAAGCTTCCACCCCTGCCTTGACAGAATATGAATTCTTCTTGCCTCGGAGGGTCTTGCCGACTGCAGTTTTTTGGGCAATTCTGGTGCTAAGAAGAAGGACTTTGTCCCAATTCGGATCTCGGTTTCAGTAAGTCCCGAGTTGGCTCGACCCTTGGGAACGAACCTTTACTTGGTTCTGCCTTTCTCTTTCAGAGATTTGCCAGATACCCCAGTAATCAAAGGTTCCCACCAGGGCACTGACTTGTCCTTTGGACAATGGCCAAGAACTTTGGGTCTTAGTCATCTCAACTCGACCTTGAGTTCAAGCCAGCCCCCCTCAACTCCTTAGCTAAGAAGTCCTAGGCTTCAGAAGAAGATTGCAACTGCTGATGCCTGGACGAAATGATACTTATCGAGTCTCTGGAACTGGCAGCGACATTGCCGAGACCTGGGAATGGATCCCTTCAGGAGAAGTATCTATTTCCCTTAGGTCTCGGCTATTCTTTCCATCGAACTTTCATCCCACCACCTCTCCTGTGCTCCCGATTTGGGAAATGCCAGCCCGCTAATTGCCTCGGTACCCTGTCATCTTGCAGAAGCTTCCCCATGGTGGAAAATGGAAGTCTGCTTCCTTTTCCCCGTTCTTTCCTCTTCAATGTATGAGGAAAGAGTTAGGCTAATGCTTGATTGAAGGAACCTTTGAATATGCTTGCATATTCCCCTCACATCTTGTGTCTACTTACGGATTCACAGATTGAGGAATAGGTGCACACTAGTAAGACCTTGTCTTGAATTTGTGTGACTGAGACGATTAGTACCTTCTCGTCACCGTCCTGGGCTCAGGGCAGCCTTTTGGCCGTCCGAGAATTCAGGATGGGTTTTGCAGCTCTCACTGGTTTCGTTGAACAACAAAACCACAGTAGTGGCATTTGTCGACAAACAGGAGGCAATCGTTTTTTCCCCGTTTCATCTCGACGTTTGAAGGTACTCGAGTGTTGTTCTATTGCACACTCGACAGCTCAATTAACCAGATGCATTCCTGGTGGGGATGTATTGGTAGGCAAGCCTGGCCTCGGGTTTGAGTGATCGGGACGGAACATGCTGCTCACTCTTTCTTCACGGAGATTCATGCAGAGACTGCTGGACTGGGAAATCCCTACCGTCCTTCTGTTGCCTCCCTGCACACAAGTCGGTAGTGTTTTCTCGCTCCTTCATATCAGACCAGGGGCCGCTCTGTTGAGGCATGCTGTCTTTTGGTGAAAACTCGATATTGGCGTTTTTTCCCTCCGTATTTGTCCGTTTCGCTAGGGGTTCACAAACATTGCTCACCCCGAGTTACAGACAAATACTTGAAGACTTCGCCTTCATCCGACCTGATTGCCGAGGCATCGAGAAGAATTCGCTTGACCCATCCTCCTGTGCAGCTACACAAGAAGCGGTTCTTGAGGCAGTACATCCCTGTGTGTTCAGGACTGGGAGACTTTCCAGCTTTCCTTGCAAGCACAGGCTTTCTGCCGAGCGGCAACGGATATAGCTGGATATCCCTTGAAGTCCTCTGCAACACTGTCCCAGGGACTGGATCCGTCTTCGCTGGTGGTGTCGTTGTCAGAACTTCTTCTCGGGTCAGAGTCGCTCGTCAAGCCTGGACTTCGTCTTCTCCGCCGAGGGCTGCTTCTCTCCCTTTCATTTGTGAAGAACGTAGGCCCTTGCGACCTAGTTTTCTATCTGAAGTAGCCTTCGTCTCCTCAGTCGAGAGTTACCTACGGACGAGAAGCTTCTTCAGTCATGCTCTCCCAGGGAACTGTTTCCTGGGTGGCATGCGACTCGTTTAGGGTTCCTGTCCGTGCTCTGCACTCGCCCTACGAGAGTCTTCGGATAGAGATATGCCCTCTTAGGTCCATCTTTCATTTTACCCTGGCCTTGGCGTAGAAGATGGAAGAACAGGGATGGGGATCATACCTCGACTCCTTCTCGGATGTCGTAGGTGGACTCCGAATCCATTGGCATCGACTGTCGGGTTCGATTCCTTTTTGTTCCCCTTCTCCTTGGACTTTGTGTTGATGATCCAGATCATTCGTTACTTTGTCCTATTGGGAGCTGTTGTACTTTCCGAATGGTTCGACATTCCTAACCTGGATGTCGTCAACATTTTCACTAGTACTGTCTCTCCCAAGGAAGAAGTGTCTAAGGACACATCTTCCTCCTGACTTCGTGAAGCGATCAAAGGAGGTACTTGGCAGCTGACGACGACGATACCGGTACCTTTCACCCGAGAGCTCACGAAGTCGATGGCTTGGTCCATCCCTCGCATTCCGGAAGAATATGTCGGTACCACAGGTGCTGAAGGCGGGTGTGTGGTCCCAACAGACTACTTTCACCTCCTACCTCCGGGATGTTGCACACAAGTCCTTGGACACTTTTTCCTTGAGTCCTGTGGTGGTTGCTCAGCAAGTTGTGTAGCTTATCCAGCTCCCCTAACGGGACAGGTTGCATCTCACCTATGTTGTACGGTTGTGATTGGGAGATTGAATGTTGAGTGACTGGCCTCTCTTCTTTCTCCCCATCCTGGCTCTCTTCCCATGGGCAGGGAGCGGACATGCCGTTACAAGCTGGACCTTTGGTTCTCGAGGCAGATAAGCACATAACGGGAGCTCCTGTTCTGTTTCCGTTTAGGTTAATAGAAGCAACCCCACTCCTTCCTCTTGCAAGGGGAGGAAGGAGACCATGACTATGAGACAAACCCAATGCTTGTATTTGCCTTATTGTCATCCGACATCAAATTCTTCCTGGCCTACTTTGCATGAACTGACATTTCCTCTTTCATGCAAAGGGACCCAGAAGTCTGACAACTGATCCTGCATTTCTTACAACCCGATCTTTAGTCAGAGGCAGTTTTCCCTTCTTGCAACATCCATTTCGCTCTCGCGACCAGGAAGGGAAGACAAGGTGGTGAACTCCCGTCAGTTCAGAGAGACTTTATCAGATTCCTCCCTCCAGTCAGTGAGTCTCCTAATGTAAAGGACCGAGGGTTTGTATATTGTGTCGGAACAAATAACAATTTTTAAAGTACTGTACAGTACAAATTCATTATTTTTCCTGACTATACAAAAACGCTGCAGGTCCTTTTACAACGGTTTTATGCCCACCTCATGCCACCCCTCAATCTGTACCTGGGCCAAAGGCAAACTGAGTGTTTACATCCGGGCAGGCGGGTATCCCCGCGGACTACCTGGAGGTAGTTACTGCCTAACCACCTTGCTCAAGAGTTTAACGATAGACCGTTTCCAGCCTATTGCGATGCCAGCCTATGCCTGAAAGTAATCCCCTAATGTAAAGGACCTCGGGTTTGTATAGTTAGGAAAAATACAATTTACTTTTAAAAATTGTTATATTAGGATGTCTAATTCTTCTTCCTTTTCAGCTCCCCTGCCTGTTCCAGAACCAGCCCTAACGGGTGCTGAGGGTAATGCCAGAACCGCAAGCCTCCGAGTGGGTAGGGTCTGCCGGCCCCCTCGGCGCGGAGCAGGCAGTGAAGGATCCCCCCCCCAACCCCCTTGTAATATTGATAAATGTAATGTTGATAATGTTAGGATCAAGATCTAGGTGTGATAAAAGAGGATAGGTTTGGTAGTGAGGAGTAGGTTTTAACGGTGCAGTGTCGTTCTCCTGAATGGGTTCTGGTTTCGGGTTCGAGTGGTTTTTGTTGTGCTCTGACAAGAGTTTCTCCATCTCTTCTTTCGACCTGGCTCAGTCTCAAGTCAATGTTTCAGTTCCGTGGGGCAGAATCCTTCTGCTTTCGCTTCTAACTCACTTCCTATACTGTTTTCTAAATCTCCTACTGTAGTTTCCCCCTTCCCTCTATTTTCTACTCCTCCATTTAGTATGGCGGATTATGGTGTGTCCTTTCGGCTTCTAAAGTAATTTGCGGGACCTGCAATTGGCTGTGGCGGGTTATGAGATGGATGGCGGGGTTTTTCGACGGGAATAGACCTTTGGCGAGAGGATATATTTTTTTTTTTCTCGAATGTTTTCTCTAACATTAGAGAGTATGTGACACATTAGTGTCCAGAATTCATGTCGGATATGTTTTCAGGATTATTTAGGGAGGCCAGATTCGGTGTACTTTCTTTCCTTTTTGTTCTAAGTTTTCTTCTTCGTTATCTGTCGCTTCATCTCCTGCTCCCACATTCTCTGTTACCCCCCTTTTCAGTCTCCTCTTTGGCCCTTTCTTCTTCTGCTCCGGTATTTCCTGCAGCTTCCGCATCTTCCGTTTTCCCTCTTCCTTCGGTTTTGGTTTTCCTCCTCTCGGGTAACTTTTTTTTTTTATGCGTCTGCTATTCCTATGCCTCCCGCCTTTTCCTTCCTTAGTACAGTCTTTTCCGGTAGGAGGAGCTTCCGGACAGGCGAAAACCCTGTTTTCGGCAGATTTTGGCCGCAGGGGTCTCTTGTTCCATCCCTTCGGGTATGTGCAACCCCTTGCTTCCGCTTCATGCGGCTGTCCCGATAGCATCAGGTATTTCACTGCAGGGTCTTCCCGTCGATTCCAGTTCGGGTTTGTGCTCCGCGGTTTTGGCAGAGCGTGCAGTACTTTCTTCGAGCGGTCCGCGGCTTTCATTGCCTGCATTTTCTGTGGCGGTAACTCAGGCTAGCTTCTACCTCTTTCATTCTCTCTCCTTCATCTTCTTCTGCCCCTCTACAGCGGTTGCGTTTGCGCATCCTCCCCCAAGATTTAACAATGTTGGTTTGGCTACTCTCACTCGTCTTCCCCTTGGTAATAATGGGGAATCGTCTCCGGGTTTTTTTTTTATCGGTTTAGCCTTCTCTTCCCGGCGGATCCAACAATACGGATTCAGCTCCTGGTACCCGATTAGGTGCGGGTGTGCAGCATTCTGGTTAGGCTGGTCCGATTGCGGACTCTTCATCGACTCCGGGGTTTCGTCCAGTGCCTCCTCCTTTGTCGGTCTTAAACCGTTCGGACATTGCGGAACAGGATTCTTATCCGTAGGTGCAGGAGATTCTGGCGGACTTAGAATGTCCTCTTGCCAGCAGTACGATTACGGACACAGGCTTGAGTATGTTACTTCATCGTTCCCTCAAGCAAGAGCTCCGGACCTCCCGATTTTTAGGTTTTTATGACACTAAACCAGCTCCTGCCTCTTTTTCGTGTTGGCTGGTTTGGTTCGATCGGGTTAGCCAGGCTTTGGAGGAGGCGGATGTTCGCTTAGCATCGGTAGTTGCTTCTAATAGACAGCACTCTTCTCTTCTCTCTCCGAGTAGGACGATTTACGCAGTTCGAGGTAATCCTTCGGCAGGTGTCAGGTTGCCCCTCAACGAATCGGTTGAGGCATTCCTGTTTAAGTCTCCAGCGTCGTTTCAGCTCGTAGGGACTTCTCTTAGGGAAGCAGGTGCTTGGGGGTATGTGTTGCGCAGTCAGACTGAGGCTCTTGTGCATTCTTTCTGGATGCGGTTCAAGTTATTATAATGCGGGTTCTAAAGAGTGACGGCTGTGTCCCTTCGGATCCGTGGCTGTTGGCAGCCTAATTATTTATCTCGAGGGGTTTGGCTC
The DNA here is from genome assembly GCF_040412425.1 of Macrobrachium rosenbergii. Classification (NCBI taxonomy): domain Eukaryota; kingdom Metazoa; phylum Arthropoda; class Malacostraca; order Decapoda; family Palaemonidae; genus Macrobrachium; species Macrobrachium rosenbergii. The sequence goes on along the minus strand of NC_089783.1, from coordinate 14,600,031 downwards.
ACCAGGCGAAAGCTTTGGCTTCGTCTTCGACGTTTGGAGCAAGAAAAGTCGAAATTTCTATCTTGGTCATCTTCCCCCTCAGTATCCAGACGTTCATAAGAGGGATTGCTTAGAACACCATTAGCCTTAGCTAATTCTTGTTCAAGGATGATGACGTAGCCAGTATGACAAACATGGTTTCTTCTAACTCATGTCTCCGGTGTCGGCAATTATGCATCGTCGAGGATACAGTGTTGTTGAACGTTTAACTGTGTGTTGAAGCGAGGGAATCTGTGGAATTCTTAACGATATAGTGTGTTGAAGTATCTAGACGATACAGAGTGTTGAAGTATCTAGACGATCGTTTAACTGGCCTCCTCTCCAGAGGAGCTAGTAAGAGCGAGGGAATTCTGGGAATTCTTAACATATTCAGGTAAGCGGACCCCTCTTCCTGACGTTCTCTCTCTTCCTCTGAGGGTTTTCACAACCCTCAGAAGAGAGTCCAATCGGTCCTTCACAGATAGAAGGGTTCCGTCCATTTTGGGAACGGCCATTACCAGCTTGGAGAAGCTTCTTAGGGAGAATCTCTCTCTCTCTCTCTCTCTCTCTCTCTCTCTCTCTCTCTCTCTCTCTCTCTCTCTCTCTCTCTCTCTCTCTCTCTCTCTCTTTTAATTCCAGGGTCTCGTGTCCGAATGCGCTCTCTCTTCAGGTATGTCTCAGGAATCGCTGGGACTTCCACAACGAGAACGCTGTTATAGTCAGGAGCGATTCTTGCCTGTTGGATCGTATGTGGTAGTCAGAAATGCATCTGGCAGGGGAAAGGTCTATCGACTCCCCTCTTCCTGACGTTCATCTGTACACAGATGCCTCAGATCAAGGTTGGGAATCAACCTTGGAGGAATCCAGGCCTCGAACGAGTAGTCAATAAATCTTCGGGAAAATCAATGCTGTAAAGGAAGCCCTCAGTTGTTCTCGTCTTAGTGCGCGAAATATACAGAGTAGTGGCTATGTTTAGCGTTTTTGACAGCGTAATTGCCATGTCGTATCTGAAGAACTCGGAGGGGGAACAGGCTCACAGAACTCAATGCTATACTATAGCACATAGTCCTGAGAGGGTAAAAACATATCAGTAAGAACGTCATTTTTTAAAGTGTATCTTCTTCCCCAATTTATACCAAAACAATTGTTAGAGTCTCAAATGCAGTTGGGCAGATTCGCTAGGTCGCTCTTGTTCAGGTATTAGGGGAGTGTGGACTTTGACTCTGGAAGAATATGTTGGGTTCTCCGGAAGTGACCAGCAACTGTCGACTTCTTCACGACATGATTAAACCATCGTCTTCCGGATTATTTCTCTAATGGTATCCCTATTTCAATAGTCACCAAGGTGACGTTACAAGTTGGAATCACATGCAAGTGTACGCCTTTCCGCCATCCGGTCTCATTAATCAAGTAATAGGGAAATTACGGGAGTGTCAAGATGACCTGGACTCTAATAGCTCGCCTTAACACGCTTGGTTTCCGGAACTCCTAGAGCTCCCTATGGAAGTTCCGTTGTCCCTACCAATGCAAAACTACTACTTCTCAGACGACCGCATTCTTTCTGTTATTTTCCAAACCCTTGCGTGCTGGACCTAGTTGCAAGGCAACTGTAGAGAGAGCCGCTGAACAGTCCGGACCCCCTAAAACTCTGCCTAAATAGTTTTCTTTTAGATTAAGTCAACCCGTAAGCCTTACCAGGTTCAGCTAGAAATGGTATAGAAGTTAGTGTTGTAAGGAAGGTCATTCCATCTCTTGACCTTCCATTGCCAAAATAGCGGATTTTCCTTTATTCCTCTGGAAAATCAAGTCTTTCATATTCGGCCATTGCTGACTACCGCTCAATGATTAGCAGTATATTTAGTTTCCACATTCCTGAAGTTTCAAGTAGTAAGATAATCGTTGATTAAGTTCTTGTAAGATTGAACGTCCTGTTTTTGCCGACTGGGGTGCCCTTGCTGGGACTTACTGGGAGTATTTCAATATTTATCTTGCTTTCCCCTGCCTTTGAACCTATTGAAACTGTAACGTTAAGACACTGAGAATTTGCCTTTTTCTTACGGCTTTAGCTTCAGCTAAAGGGTTGGGTGAGCTTTAGGCAGTTTCGAGGTTGGGTTCCTGTGCGAGAATGATACATATTTGTCTGTCTTCCGGAATTTGCGGCGACGACAGAGTCGGAGGTTAAAACTCTGCCTCGTTCATTTGTTCTTTATCTGCAAGTGTTCATTACTGGTGATCCAGCGGGGATACCTTTATGCCCGGGGGGAGCATTAAAGTCTGTTTATCAAGGGTTGTGAAACTCCTTCCGCTTCCGCACACACTTGTCTCCTCGAATCCTTCCCGTCCACTGTCAGAGGATGTGATTAGTTACTTCGGAGGGCTTCTCAGGGTTGTTTTTCGTTGTCTTCAGCTCTGTATTTTCCCGACCGCACAGCATTCGGAGTATGTCCAATTCATCTTCCTTTTCCCAGGAATTATTTACTGCCGTCTATTCTGGAGGCAGCTACTTGGAAGTCCGTCTCAGTGTTTACTCATTTCACTTAGTGATGTTCGATTCGCCTCACAGCGTTTAGCGGCGAAGTCTATTATGTAGGGTGCGTTCATTTAGCTGAGGGGATATTAACGCGGAGGTTCGGAGGGTTATTCTCTTAAGGGGGGGTTTACACGGTCAAACGGTTCGTCGAACGTGGTTCGCAGACCTGTGTTTGAAGTGATGTTTGAACATGTGAATCGGGTATTTGGTTGTCGAACACATTGTCGAATGGTTTGAAGAAGTCTGTTCGAGCCTGACTTTGTTGGCGGGGCTTCATTGTCCACAAACCGTTTGAATGTGAGAACGCGTGTCGAACATCAAACTTCAGTTTATAGTTGTAGTAGTAACAACAGTAGCAACACCAATGACTCTGAGATCATGAGATGTCGCACTATTTTGCACGTGTAGCAGCGAAGTCTATTATCTAAGGTGCGTTCATTTAGCTGAGGTGGTATTCGCTTAGTGCGGAGGGTTATTCTCTTAGGCCACATTAGCGGCGAAGTCTATTTTCTAGGAGCGTTTATTTAGCTGATGCGGTAGTCACATAGTGAAGAGATTCTTAGGTTAACCAGATAGAGGAATTCCTTTTAGTCTTTAGAATTCTTAGGCAACAGTGATAATATAATCACACGAACTTAGGTTTAGTATGTATTAAGTATCTTAGTCTTTGATAGTTTCCGTACGAGAGTCCAAGGGGGTACTCTAGTAGGCTAGGCTATTCGTCGGCACTGAGATACTTCTTCGCTCGTCGATCGTCGGACCTTATCCGGAGGATCAGCGGCTCGGCACACTGCCGTATTTCCCTCCATACATGAGAGGCTATGAATAGCCACATGGGAGGTCACCGTACTCCTCCATACATGAGAGGTTCTGAAGAACCACATGGGAGGTCGACGGACTGAGACAGTACGGACCTGACGGGCGATCAAAGTACTTTCCATCGTGTCTCATCACCAAAAGCAACGATTGATAAGGTGAGTGTTAACTAGATAGGTATCCTAGCAGAGAGTACTGACCTGATTCGATCAAAGTACTCTCCAACAGGTCTCTTCACTGAAACCATTGATTTATATGGTGAGTGTTTGGCTAAATGGATATCTTATGCAGAGTAGATTGGTGAGCTACCATCTCTGCGGTTGTCAAAGGGGCATGCAATAGAATTGATCCCTCCTCCTCTAAATGTTGTTAATCGGGCTAATTCAGGTGTTCAGGGAGTGTATTGCAATATGAAGTTTTCATAATAAAACTAATATTGTAATACTTACCTGAACACCTGAATGATTCCCACCCTCCTTCCCCACATCAATTTGACCTTGAATAAAGCAATTGATGAAAATGGGGCGTGTCGGTGCACACCTGTGTCAGCGTTGCCAACCGCTTGTTATGGTAGCTCAAGTGACAAGATTTTACCTGCAGCGTTGGTAACGCTGGCTGTTAAAATTCCCACTATAGTGGGATGGGTAGTTGAGAGTTGTTCAGGCTAGTGGGATTAAGGGCTAATTCAGGTGTTCAGGTAAGTATTACAATATTAGTTTCATTATGAAAATTTCATGTTTTTTCTAATCTTATACCTATTGTGTGTTGCTATGATGAATTCCTACAGAATTATGGTTTAACTTCTTCTACTTAGTATTTAGTTTATTTTATGTTATACTATTATGGAAATTATGCTGAAAGACTGAATTTCAGTCAGTAAACTGCAGTGGAACCTCAGGCGTTTTAAGATTTTATAGCTGAAAACATTATGACTACCAATTATTTCTGACAAGTTTTTTGTTTACTTTTCAGAGCTGGGTGCAGTTGAAAAATGCAGTCTTTTGTTGTAATTTCCGTTATTTTGTGTGCTGCCCTGGCCATTGGTAAGTTTTTCACTCTCTTGCCTTGAATAAGACTTGGTTCAAAACTGTAAGGCCCTTGTAAGATCTCAGGGCAAGGAAGTAATGATAGAGTATTTCCTCCGTCAGTAAAACCAAGCAAAAATTATATGCATTATATGTATATATATATATATATAATACTGTATGTGTGTGTGTGTTACTGAATCATGAAAATACGGATTGTGATGAATATATATAAATAAAGACAAAATCCATGAAGGAAAGGGAAACAATGGAGCACTGCAAGGCCTTTTAACTTCTTGTCCTTTACTTAGCAGACTGAAGAAATATAAAAATAAGTTAGCAAAGAAAGCTCGTATAAATGATAGATGGGGATTACAAAGGAAAAAATACAAAGCTGGAATCCAACACAATTGAAGAATTAGTAGAAATGCTAAAACAGGATTAAATATTTAAGAGGTTTTACAAAGGATTAGGCTCAACAGCTCAGAAGCACAGACAAGACAGTTAAAATATTATATAAGGATGGTGACTGACCACCAAAAAATATAATAAAAGTACAGCTCAGTCATTCTCCATTTGGCAAACAATAACAATTTTTGCAAGGTAAACATTTAAAAAAAAATATTAAACATATGAATACATAGAAAATATAAGGTAACTAATTTGTATGTTAAGTCAGTGATTTTATCTTTTAGGTCATTCTTAAACATTTGACTAATACAGGGGTCCAGATAATACATGCCAGTGCTAAGGTTAAAATTACAACTGGAAGTAAGCTGTATAATAGCAGATTCTAAAAGATTTCAAGAAGAGAAATCTTTCGATCTGACAATCATTGAACTTTCAGTCCAATTTACCCTGTGAGAGTTTTCACTTAAATGAATTTTATATATATATATATATATATATATATATATATATATATATATATATATATATATATATATATATATATATATATATATATATATATATATATATAATTATACACATACATACAGGTGCTCTTTAGTGGGGACACCACTCGCTCACCAGCATCCTTTGAGTTGTTGTTAGTGTTTCTTTGTTAATTTACATTGCTTTCATCTCTAAAAATTGTGCTAAAGCTTCTGCTGTCCTGCAGTTTATATTAACAAACAGCTGTTTGCCGATGTTAGTTACCATAACTAATACATGTTTACTAGGAGAGAATATATATATATATATATATATATATATATATATATATATATATATATATATATATATATATATATATATATAGATATATATATATATATATATATATATATATATATATATATATATATATATATATATATATATATATATATATATATATATATATATATATATATATTCTCAAAAGTTGAGTAAGATATTACCAAGTACTAATTCAAATAAATATATATATATATATATATATATATATATATATATATATATATATATATATATATATATATATACATACAGTATATGCACATATATTATATGTTTATTATGTATACTGCATTACATATACTGTATGTATATATATATATATATACATATATATATATATATATATATATATATATATATATATATATATTTTATATATATATATATATATATATATATATATATATATATATATATATATATATATATATATATATTTTATATATATATATATTTATTTATTTGAGTTAGTACTTGGTAATATCTTACTCAACTTTTGTTTGTAATTATTTTGCTTAGTTGTATTTGCTTTGTTTTGTCTTGGGTAAGGGTAAACTGAGTTATTTAGGGTAAGTAATGTTAGATTCATGTTACAGACCCATTGCTCCTCATTGGAGAAAGCTACCCTGAACTGAATATATAGATATATTTGTAAAATTCAACCTTTCTGCAGTCCTTTTAATAAAAATTTATTTTCCTTTATGCTAATGAAAATCATATTCAAAACCATTCAACAAAAAATTATCCTATGCACTGTATAAACAAGCATTAATAATGTTGACTGCAGTAAAGTTCAAAAAACTTAACTTGAAACAACTTGCGGCAAGAAATGACCATATGTGTGTATGTATATATATATATACATATATTTAATTACCTTCAAGTGTTATGATAATTTAGTTGACGAATTATGTAATTTCACTAACTAATGACTTTAAAATGTTCAGAAAAATAAAGCAAAATTAGTTATACTTTGTGTACTTTCTGAATTTCTCAGGATCAGCTTTGAAATGCTACGAATGTGAAGGCAGCTGTAAAATTACAGATTGTGGTGGCAGCTGTGTGGACATCGTCACCAGCAAAAGTATGTTCTTTTTTCTTTTTTTTCTGTTTCTTGTGATATATAGGGAATTTTATTTAGTGATTTAGTTCACATGTTATCTGGTCAAAATTTAGTGTTTATGCTGTAACATAAATATGAAAATGGGTATTTTGAGATAAAGGTAGTTGAAGCGAGTCTTCAAATAAACTGCAGGGATTTGTTATCTATACAGAAAGGACCTAGAGACATAGAAGGAGCAGTGACCAACAAAGTAATTTCTGTCTTCTCAGACAACTCAGTGTCTCTGGCTTGTCTAAGAAGGCAAGGGAACATGAAGTCAGAAACTTGGTACCCATCACCATGGGTTTACTTTTTTGGAGAGAGAAGGGGAATATTGCCCAAATGCCCCAGTTTGTGCTTGGTTGACTGAATGTTCTGGCAAACATGCTAAGTCGTTCTGGACATGTACTCTCCCAGAATTGGACTTCAACCCTGCAGTTTATGAGGTGATTTGGAGAGAGTTTGGCCAACCCCTCATTGATCTATTGGCAACGAAGCTGAATCATTGTCTCCAGCCGTACATCTCCCCAGTTCTGGACACTCAAGCCTGGGCAGTAGATGCTGCGGTTCAAGATTGGACAAACCTATTTGTATATACATTCCCACTATTTCCACTGTTGAAGAAGGTGCTCAAGAAGTTGAGGGTATCCAGAACACCATCATAATTCTAACCTCTCCACAGTTGCAGAGGAGGCATTGGTTCCTGGGCCTTCTGGAAATGTCAATAGAGGTTCCCAGACAATTATCTCCATGGACAACTCTACTTAGATACATGGGGACAGGGAAGCTCCTCAGCTCTAGAGGGTTTTCAGGGTCATCTAGGGATGCAGTCCTCACGTCAAGGAGAAAGTCCACTAATATTCATATCAGAAACAGTGGGAGCAAGTCTAGGGGTATTTCATGTCTTCGCACCAGATTCGAGATTCCTTAGTCTAGTTGGCATGTGCCTGGGCCAGCGAGTGTTCAGTGGCAAGCCGCTGTTCGCCCGCCAACCTTGGGCTGTCCATCTTCTCCAGGTGCTCTTCCAGATTTGAGATTCCTTAGTCTAGTTGGCATGTGCCTGGGCCAGCGAGCGTTTAATGGCTCCCCCAGGCCGTTGTTCGCCCGCCAACCTTGGGCTGTCCATCTTCTCCAGGTGCTCTTCCAGATTCGAGATTCCTTTGTGCAGTTGGCATGTTCCTGGGCCAGCGAGCGTTCAACGGCTCCCCCAGGCCGCTGTTCGCCCACCAACCTTGGGCTGTCCTTCTTCTCCGGCTGCTCTTCCAGAATTGAGATTCCTTAGTCTAGTTGGCATGTGCCTGGGCCAGTGAGCGTTCAACGGCTCCCCCGGGCCGTTGTTCGCCCGCCAACATTGGGCTGTCCATCTTCTCCAGCTGCTCTTTTAGAATCGAGATTCCTTAGTCTAGTTGGCATGTGCCTGGGCCAGCGAGCGTTCAACAGCTCCCCTGGGCCGTTGTTCGCCCGCCAACATTGGGCTGTCTGTCTTCTCCGGCTGCTCTTCTAGATTCAAGATTCCTTAGTGTACTTGGTATGTGCCTGAGCCAGCGAGCGTTCAGCGGCTCCCCTGGGCCGTTGTTCGCCCGCCAACCTTGGGCTGTCCGTCTTCTCCAGCTGCTCTTCCAGATTCGAGATTCCTTAGGTTAGGTGGCATGTGCCTGGGCCAGCGAGCGTTCAACGGCTGCCCCGGGCCGCTGTTCACCCGACAACCTTGGGCTGTCCATCTTCTTCGGCTGCTCTTCCAAATTCTAGATTCCTTAGTCTAGTTGGCATGTGCCTGGGCCAGCATGAGTCCAACCCCTTCTCCTCTTCCTACATCTCACAAAGAGAAAGATAGAAAAAAGACAGGGAAAGGAAGAAAGAAGGCGAAGATAAAAAGAAAGATAGATAGATAGAGAAAGAGAGAGAGGGAGAGAGGAAAAGAAGCTAAAGACTGAAAGGGAGGGGTGGGACCTCCCTTCCTGCCCTGTGACCATTCTCCTCTTCCTACCTCTCACAGAGAGAAAGGAAGAATAAAGACAGAAAGGAGGAAAGAAGGAAAAGAGAAAGAGAAAGATAGAGAGAGAGAGGAAAAGAAGCTAAGGACTGAAAGGGAGGGGTGGGACCTCCCTTCCTGCCCTGTGCCCATTCTCCTCTTCCTACCTCTCACAGAGAGAAAGGAAGAATAAAGAGAGAAAGGAGGAAAGAAGGAAAAGAGAAAGAGAGAGAGGAAAAGAAGCTAAGGACTGAAAGGGAGGGGTGGGACCTCCTTCCTGCCCCTGTGCCCATTCTCTGGTCTCTTTCTACCTCTCACTTAGAGAAAGGAAGAATAAAGACAGAGAAAGGAGGAAAGAAGGAAAAGAGAAAGAGAGAGAGGAAAAGAAGCTAAGGACTGAAAGGGAGGGGTGGGACCTCCCTTCCTGCCCTGTGCCCATTCTCCTCTTCCTACCTCTCACAGAGAGAAAGGAAGAATAAAGACAGAGAAAGGAGGAAAGAAGGAAAAGAGAAAGAGAGAGAGGAAAAGAAGCTAAGGACTGAAAGGGAGGGTGGGACCTCCTTCCTGCCCTGTGCCCATTCTCCTCTTCCTACCTCTCACAGAGAGAAAGGAAGAATAAAGACAGAGAAAGGAGGAAAGAAGGAAAAGAGAAAGAGAGAGAGGAAAAGAAGCTAAGGACTGAAAGGGAGGGGTGGGACCTCCCTTCCTGCCCTGTGATCATTCTCCTCTTTCTACCTCTCACTTAGAGAAAGGAAGAATAAAGACAGAGAAAGGAGGAAAGAAGGAAAAGAGAAAGAGAGAGAGGAAAAGAAGCTAAGGACTGAAAGGGAGGGGTGGGACCTCCCTTCCTGCCCTGTGACCATTCTCCTCTTCCTACCTCTCACAGAGAGAAAGGAAGAATAAAGACAGAGAAAGGAGGAAAGAAGGAAAAGAGAAAGAGAGAGAGGAAAAGAAGCTAAGGACTGAAAGGGAGGGGTGGGACCTCCCTTCCTGCCCTGTGCCCATTCTCCTCTTCCTACACCTCTCACAGAGAGAAAGGAAGAATAAAGACAGAGAAAGGAGGAAAGAAGGAAAAGAGAAAGAGAGAGAGGAAAAGAAGCTAAGGACTGAAAGGGAGGGGTGGGACCTCCCTTCCTGCCCTGTGACCATTCTCCTCTTTCTACCTCTCACTTAGAGAAAGGAAGAATAAAGACAGAGAAAGGAGGAAAGAAGGAGAAATAGAGAGAGAGGAAATGAAGCTAAGGACTGAAAGGGAGATGGAGAACTTCCCTTCCTGCCCCGTGCCACTTCTCCTCTTCCTATCTCTCTTCACAGAGTGAAGGAGAGAGAGAGAAGGACAGAAAGATAAGGAAAAACTACATATAATTACTCGCCTGCTATTTAGGATCCTCCTTGGCCTGTCTATACAAAGGTTCTTCCTCCTTCGTCTTCGTTCTTCGTTGAAGTCGGAACTATATCCTTTACGAAATCCATCTTCTGCGGCTGTGTTCACTAATCCGTAGGGCAGCTTCTATTGTCCGAGGAACTGGAACGGAGATTTCACTTCACTCACTTAGTAAGGACACTTAGTAAAACTTAACACGTCACCGTGATCTTAGTTTTGTAGTATGCCACCAAATCCTGTGTTGGTTCCTGGGGCTTCGTCCTTCCGCATTCTTTTCCTGGAAATCCATTTCTAACGGTCTTCGAATCCTTCCGGATATATTCCAAGTTCCCTATCTCATGGAGTGAAGACGGCGTCACATGTTCCTGGAGTCTTTTAAGACGTCAAGAAGACGTAATTCAATGGCCATTTCTCCAGGGGTGCTTCAGGAGCTTTAGGTGGCGTTAAGTCATCCGGGAGTCGTGATCCCTAAGATAGATTCTGGACTCGAAGTTGTGCGCATATTCACGTTTCTCAGTGACACACCACAGACTGACTTCCAGGTCAGTCTTATATCATCTACTGAGGAACAAAATATGGAAAAATTAAATAAACAAGGAATTCATCTTTAATCTAGACTTAACTGAGATATACTAAATATTTCATGCTATATTTTCTTAAAGATTTAATTGTGCAAGAAAGTACATTTTTTCTTCTTCTCATTTGAGCTACTCATCTTTTGATATAAATTTCATATGTGTGTGTGCGTGTGTGTGTTTGTTTGTGTGTTTGTGCATAAATCACTCATTCACGTCATTTAAATTTTACAGCACTGAGGGAGAGAGAGAGAGAGAGTGATGATAGCAAATGAAAACAAATTAAGAGGTCTTTAGCAGAAATGTTTCATGTTATAACCTTGTTCAAATACTGTATTAGCAAAGTATTTACGATGATGTATTCCAAGGCATCGTGCTTACCCCATGCAAAAAATGGGAAAAAGCACGTTAAAAGAAGAAGATTAAAGGTTGACATGACCCAGTACGTGTGTAGTCAGTTTATTCGTATCAGTAGAGTGGGAAAGAATGTTTTTATTTAAATAAGAACTATGGGACGGGAGGCTGGAGATGAGCCGAGACTTGTGGAAGATAAAAGAAAGGAAGACGAGAGTGGCACAATTTCCCAGAAGCCACTGTCCGAAACTGGCACTATAAAAGGATTAATATACATACATATACATACATACATACATACATATATATATATATATATATATATATATATATATATATATATATATATATATAATATATATATAATATATATATATATATATATATATATATATATATATATATATATATATATATATATATATATATATATATATATATATATATATATATATATATATATATATATATATATATATATATATATATATATATATATATATATATATATATATATATATATATATATATATATATATATATATATATATATATATATATATACATATACATATATATATACATATATATATACATACATATATATATATATATATATATATATATATATATATATATATATATATATATATATCTACATGATTTCTTTTTCTAAACGTAATTTCAGTAAATATGAGAAACATAGCGTCTTTGGCTACACTAGTGCAAACATGATTGGGTCACCCTTTTGTGAAGTACTGAACCGAACCGTACTGTACCTATCGCCCCCACCACCAATGGCCTTTGAACTCATCTCTCTCTCTCTCTCTCTCTCTCTCTCTCTCTCTCTCTCTCTCTTTTGTTACTGTTGCTGTACAAGATTATTTCTCGAAATGTTACTCCAATTAGACAGGAAATTGTTTGGAACGTAATACCATTAATTCCCTGTGCAGTCGACTGTCTCTCCCACCAGATGCCTACGGTCCATTGGAAGTTTCGGGGAAACTCACGAACCTTTGATACGACAACGTTTGTTAGCATTCTGTGGTTACCAAACCAATCTTACAACTAGATCGGTTCTAAACCGGCAGTGTTGCTGTCTGATTTATTAAATAGACCAAACATAAAAATGCCACCATCCCTAACGTTTCAGACCAGATGATTCATAATCAGTCAGTCAAATGTCGTTTTACTGGGAGGGAGGCCAGGTTGCAGAGAACGTGTTTCTGATGGGGTTCGACCTTGTCATAACAGACTGCCACTGGAACTAAAATTTATTTTTTTTTTACTTAGCAAAGATTTTAAACCTTATGCTTACCTCGGTGAGTTATTGTAAGGATATATGGACAAGAATTTCACGAACAAAAATTGCATACCAGCGGAGGTTGCCCTTTTTACTTTACTGTTATCATAATTCTCCAGCATTCCCTCTTTGCCGTGAGACAGGTATCAGTATCATAGAAGAATTGAGATTTCATCTTGATTACATGGTTTAACAATTTTAATATTCCGGGACTATATATATGTGAATTAAAACAAATTATTTTTTTGCACAAAAATAAAACCAGAACACTGAAAGTACGACGTTACAAAAGTTATGGAGAAATGTTTAGAATGCAAAATAAAAGTTTAAAAATCCCATTTATTCTCAATTTTTGCATTAGGTATTGAATTGCATACTGTTTTAGTAGCCTGTGCCAATAATACTATTGGCCTTTCTAATATGGACAACTTTCTGCTAACGCATTATTGTGAAAGAGGAAAAATTTCAAAACGGGAAATCAAATAAGGTTTTAGCTGTATTGTCTGAGAAAGATCTTTTGCTCAGAGAAGCTGATGATGACATAAGTGCATGTGTTTTGAATACAAAACTTAGTTTTTAATAGTGTATGTATTTTAGTTTTTAATAGTGTATGTACATTACTGGTTACATGAATAATAAAATGAATTTCTTCTTATTATTTGAGTGCAAAATTGTTGGTTCAGAGATTCTTCAGCAACAAAATATAAATTTTCTTCCCTTCAGAAGATATTTACGGAAGCTGTGTTGGCATACCTTTAAAACAAAATTCTTCTCTTTAATCTCTCGAGGATAGAATTATGCTGCATAGGAGGAACTGGCAATTCTCTCTCTCTCTCTCTCATGTCATTTGCTATGTAAAGTTAAGTATACCTTAGTTTTACCAGACCACTGAGCTGATTAACAGCTGCTATGTAAACACAACTATTGTTCAGTAACTCGGCTTTTGTCTTTGTAAAGTTTACCTTTGTCATGTCTTTTCTTTCCTAAAAAAAACATACAAAGGATCTTACTGTAGCTACCAGTCGGGCAGCAGACAGGTAAAACTGTTAATGCTCAGTGATTGGCTACAATGCTTCCTACCGTTCCAGACAATAGCATTTCTTAATGACAGTACATACCTTGCGCAAGTTAAATTGGTTCAAAGTTAAAAGTATTTCAGTTCAGTGTAGTATAAATACAGAGCAGTATATATAAAATAAAAATATAAATGAAAAGATTTTATTTACGTTTGGTAAATAAAAAAAGAAAACGGTACACGATGAGTGGAGGAACAGTAACTATCTTAAATCATGGTCGAACATGACGAGTTTTAAATCGGCTGATCCTCTTTGGTGTCCGTTTTATCCGATGTCCGGGCTAGTGAGGTCAGGCTTAATGAGGGTTGACTAATATGTATATGTATATATATATATATATATATATATATATATATATATATATATATATATATATATATATAATATATATATAAATATATATATATATATATATATATATATATATATATATATATATATATATATATATATATATATATATATATATATATATATATATATATATATATATATATGTATATATATATATATATATATATATATATATATATATATATATATATATATATATATATATATATATATATATATATATATATATATATATATATATATATATATATGTATGTATGTATGTATGTATGTATGTATGTATGTATGTATGTATGTATGTATGTATGTATGTATGTATGTATATATATATATATATATATATATATATATATATATATATATATATATATATATATATATATATATATATATATATATATATATATATATATATATATATATGTATATATATACATACATATATATATATATATATATATATATATATATACATATATATATATATATATATATATATATATATATATATATATATATATATATATATATATATATATATATATATATATATATATATATATATATGAAAAAATTATGTAATTAAACAATAACTGATCAGCCAAGATGTGCACGTAACAATATTATATATATATATATATATATATATTTTTTTTTATAAATATTTACGCTGTTAGCCCTCGAACATTTAGGGATAGAAACATCAGCCTGACTGAGACAGGAAATTGCTTTGTCCCACGCTAGTCGTCTTCAGTTCAAACCTTAATCCCGTCCGTTGGAGAACGGGATAGGTAAGTTAGGCGTTTACCCTATAGGAAAATTTCCCTATCAGCCTTAAGAATAGGTGGTCCTAAGGTCCCTTTTTCCTTCCTACCTGTCTCTTGGCGAATGTTTTTAACAAGAACGTGGACACCTGGGGGACTGTTTTTGACCTAGGCTCGGTCAGAGAACTTCAGAGAGAACCAAGCTGGAGACTACAATGGAGAGATAACACATCCAGTTGGACCTCTTCCCCCTTTCTTTGTCTATTATTCTATTAGTGAAGTGAAGAAACAATTGCAAGAACTCCACGTCGATGTCGTTGATCGCAACAACGTTCGTCCTAAGGTAAAAAAAAGTCGCTTTTTTTGTTCAAAACTTCGCCCATTCTTTTATCCTTTGTTTTCTGTATTTCAAATTTCCTTTGTTCCCCTTCAGCCACCACTTACGGTATATGTGTTCAAAGTCTAGATTAAGCCAAATTATTATGTTGTTAGCTTCAACCCCATTATTCCAGTAAAATACCTAGGATTTAGGATAAGCAAACTCAGGTTAAATCTCGATGCTTTTGTATGCCTCGCGTCCGAAAGTTTGGAAGAACCGTTGCGTTTAAAATTAATTTCATCTCAAATATTCTTTGTTAGGTTAATAACCCTTAACTGGCGACCTTGGCTAATTAACCTGACTGTCTTTGAGGTTAACTTTTGGCTTCTGAAAGTGGAAGGTTACGTGTAATCTTGGTTTGCACTTTTACGTGAAAAAACTGTATGTCGTGAAATTGAATAATACATGATCAGAAAACTCACCATTAACAATATATAATATATATATATATATATATAATATATATATTTTATATATATATATATATATATATATATATATATATATATATATATATATATATATATATATGATATATATTGTTTCGTAAACGTCTTATATTGCCTTGGTGATCAGTTATTGTTTAATTTACAAGTCATTTTTCAGCATTCAAGGGTTCCAAAATACACGTAACCTGTCACTTGAACATATACACCAACCTCAAAGACAGACGTTAATTAACCAAAGGTCGCCAGTTAATGGTCATTAACCTTAACAAAGAATATTCAAGAATAAAGACTTTATGATAAATGTCACCAACAATGGACTTAGAAAAATCTCTACTTGTTAAGATGGTGTTAAATACAAAAAGCGCAACAGTCTTCCAAACAGTGAAAGGGATCACTAGTATGATTTGATTGAATACCAGAGTCGTAAAAATGACTTGCTTGCCTAAATCCACTATAGTCTTACTGGAATATTTTCGCTAACGCTAAACAATATAATAATTTGGGCTTAATCTTAGACTTTTTTAAGCGATTACCCTAAAATGGTGGCTGGAGAATGAAACAAAGAAAGATTTGGAAATACAGAAAGAGGATAAAGAATGGACTTGAAGTTTTGAACAAAAACACAGTTTTTACCTTGCAGTTGCGTTGCATCATACAACGGACGATCGGAAGTTCTGGAGAATGATTCTTCACTTCACTAATAAAAATGATAGACAAAGGGCGGAGAGGCCAAAAGGACGTCTCATCTCCGCGATAGTTTGGTTCTCTCTCTCGTCTGGGTCAAAAACAGGACCTGCAGTCCTTTCCTGAGGCGTCTTAAGCTTTTGTCAAAAACATTCACCAAGAGGGACAGGTAGAAAGAAAAAAGACTTTAGGACCACCTATTCTAAGGTCGGATATGGAAATTTTCCTATAGGGTGAAGTGCCTAAATGCTATCAAGTTCCTTCTTGCAACGTGAGCGTTACAATTTGAACTGCCTGTAATCCTCGGCTGATTGCTCAGCTGGACTAACGTTGAAGTTTGAACTGAAGACGATCTTCTAATGTGGGACAAAAGCTTTTTCCCTGTCTTGGTCATGGCTGATATTACTACAGACAAATGTTACAAGGGCGAATAGCAGTAATATTTATAAAAAAATATATATATATGTGACTTTTTATCACATCACGTGATTCATTTACAATCAGTAAGCTACAAACGTCCTTTATAGCTTACTGATTATATATATATATATATATATATATATATATATATATATATATATATATATATATATATATATATATATATATATATATATATATGTTCTGAATGATGTTATGCAGTGGTAAGAATAAGTATGATCGGGATTTGAGAGAGAGGTAATTTATGAGAGAGATTTAGAGAGACTTCAAGACTTCTAAAGAGAGAGAGAGAGAGAGAGACGATGTTGATAGTTTAAAGTGATGAGCCATTAGACCAAGTAAATTGAAGTATAACCATAACAAACCTCCAAGATGTGGGAAAGGAAGGAGGAGTTAGAAGAAAGGTTATGAAGCGAAAAGGTCAGCAAAATTGACCTGATTTGTCCTTGCCAAAAGTGGGAGTTAAGATTGAACCATTAAGAGTAAAGTAGACGTCCTCTTAGTTGTACGTACGTCTGGGTGGTGCGGCATCATCCAAAAGTGAATTTGGCATTCTCTTTTGGTAGCCATACAATAGGAAATGAGGAGTTTCTCCTATTGATTCATTTACTCTGTTGTTTAGAGTAAATTGTATGTCTTCGAGAGTCAAGTCCCAGTCTTCAGTGTTTGGGGTTACCAATGTTTTCAGAACATCCTTTATCTTATGATTTGTTCTTTCTACTGCTCCATTTGAGCTTGGCTTATGTGCTGTTATTTGACATTTCTGTATTTCATAAAAGTCACACAGTTTCTTTAGAATGTCACTAGTAAATTCAGCAGCATTGTCTGAGAGCAAAACTTGAGGACATGAATGTCTGGTTATGATTCTAGACTTAAAGGCTTCTGCCACCGTTGATGCTTCTCTGTTTCTAGTTGGAACAATTTCTACGTATCTGGTCAAATAGTCAATGAAAACTAAAATCTGTTTATTTCCTCTGATGGTGTTCGGGAATGGACCTAAGAAATCCATTGTGACTACTTGAAAAAGATTTAATTCTGAAGGATACATTTCCAGAGGAGCCTTGACGTTGACATTCCCCTTATGTATATTACATAGGGTACAATTCTGAACAAATCGAGTAGCATCTTCACTACATCGAGGCCAAAAATAGTTTCTAGTGATTGTTCTACATGTTTTCTTAATTCCAGGATGTCCTGATAACTTGTATGAATGGGTTAGTTCTAAAACGTCTTGTATTAGTGTATTAGGAATGTACAAACGTGAACAAGCATTTGGTTCGTCTGAAGTCTTGTATAATAACCCATCTATCAATTGAAACTGAATTTTTCTCACCTTGCAAGAGGTTACCAATTACTTCCCTTATTCTAGAATCCTTTTGTTGTTCCTGACGAACTTTGTGTAAATCTAAGTCTGTGATTTGACAACTGAAGGCGAAATTATGAGTGGTAATTTGTTTCTCGTTCTCTTCTTGTGATTTAGATAAGGCTTCAGCTAATGTGTTATATCTACCAGGTATGTATCTAAATTCTGGGGCAAATTGTAATATGCTAACGAACCATCTATTGAACTTCATATTATTGGTAAAAGCCCTTTTCTTGAAAAGATCACAAATGGGTTTATGATCTGTAAGAACATTAATTTTATGTCCTAGCAAAATGTGTCTAAATTTCTGTAATCCCCAGACTAATGCTAAACATTCCCTTTCTGTTGTACTGTAATTTCTTTCAGCTGCATTCAAAACTCTACTGGCATAGTATACAGTCCTCATCCTTGTTTTATCCTTTTGCATCAAGACGGCACCTAGTCCTGTACTTGAAGCATCACAGGCTAAGTAGAATTCCTTCTCGAAGTTTGGATAAACTAGGATAGGATCTGTTATCAACATATCCTTTAGTGTTTTGAACGCTGTTTCCTGTTCATCTTTCCACTCATAGTTAGCATCTTTCCTAGTTAACTCAGTTAATGGTTTTGCTATGGTAGCAAATCCCTTTATGAAAGGTCGATAATATCCTACCATACCTAGGAATCTTCTTAGTGCCTTCAAATTTCTTGGGGCTGGATAGTCCACAATAGCCTTAATCTTTCCTTTTGCATTTTCAAACCATGTTCACTGATAACATGTCCTAGATATTCTAGAGATTTCTTCAGAAACTGACATTTCTTAATTTTTACCTTTAAACCGGCCTTTCTGAGCCTATCTAATACTAATTCTATTGTCTTTAAATGACTCTCTATATCCTTACTAGCAATTATTACATCATCAAGATAAACCGTCACGTCTTCAACATCTCCCAAGATTTGCAGCATTAAACGTACAAACGTTAAAGGAGCTGAAGTAAGACCAAACGGCATTACCTCAAATTGCAAATGTTCTTTATGAGTACTGAATGCCGTGAGATGCTTGGATTCTTCATCGAGAGGAACTTGCCAATATCCACTTAGTAGATCGAGGCTAGAAAAAACCTTGGCACCTCCTAATTGAGCTAACATGTCATTAATGACTGGCATTGGCATTCGATCAGGGATGGTGTGGGAATTCAATTTACGGTAATCTATTACCATCCTCCAAGTACCGTCTTTCTTTGGAACTAGCAGTAAAGGTGAATTATAAGGTGACTTAGAAGGTATTACGACTCCATCTTCCTTCATCTCTTCAACCATCTCGTCTACAATGGGTCTTTGACTTATTGGAAGTTTGTAGTTAGGTATATAAAAAGGTCTAGCGCCATCTTCTATGACTATTTTGTGCTGCAGGACATCTGTCCTTCCTAACTTATCTCCTGTTACTGCTACAACATTCCTATATTTCTCTAATATCTGTATTAACCTGTCCCTACATTGAGGAAAATCTGTATTATTTACTTCCCTTTCTAATTTAACTCTTGTGTCAGCTACAGAGACAAATGCTTTTTCACTTATGGTTAGTAGAGGGTTAGTAATCACAATTCCCTTACAGAATTCTATGCCTGCATGCAATTCTAGTCTCTTGTCAGAATAATTATACACATAAGTCGTGCAATATCCACCATTAAGTTATACTAGGGAATTGTCCATTTTCACAAAGTCTGGTAAGTCTTCATTAACTAATAACACATCTGTATCACCTAGGTTTTTATCTGTTACAATTCTAAGACAAACCTTTGTCAGACCTTGTGGATGCAGTATAACGCTATTGTTTAATTTGAGTTTTACAAGATTGTCATCGGCAGTACTAACTAAGCAGATTTCTTCTGCATTCTGTGCATCGGCAGTGTAACAGACATCAGTATCATCTGAACTTTCATCTTGTGGTATCACAGAACCTATCTCAGTCATTTTCAGGTTGCCTAACAGCAACACCTCATTGAGATACTTCTCTTCCATATCTTCTCTTATTATTAAGTGACTACAATCTATTAGTGTGTCAGGATCGTCAGGTTGGGAAAAAGAACTAAGTTCTTCGGAGGTATCTACTTGTCGTGCACTTGAGTTATCAGGTTCATACCTGCTATCTGAGAATTCCTCCTGAGTGGCTTCTAGGCTTTTAAAAGTAGTTTGTCTATCTTCTCCTATTTCTTCTATCATTGAATTTCTACACACTGTCCTACCCGGGTTAGCATTAAATTCTATTTCTATCTGTTGGATGTCTACTTCTTCAGATGAGGCTGTCTCAGGTAAAGTGATCAAGTTTATCTGAAACTGTTCCTCTTCTTCAAGAGAGCAAACATTTCCTCTATCAATTTCCTTGATAGTGATTCTTCCATTGCTACAATCTAGTGCAATTCCACATCTTTTCATAGCCTGGAAGGAAAATAGAGCTTGAGCTGGAAAATATTTCTCTTCCAACACCACAAACTCTTCCCTGTATTTCTTATTTAGAATTTCTATCTCTAAATTGACATTGCCTATAGCCCTTATTTGCTTTCCAGCGATCCCCTTTATGGTCCTATAGGATTCTCTCATTTGGGAAAGCTCACAACCTATATGTTTTGTTAAAGTGCCTTTATCTATGATACTTACAGTACTGCCTGTATCCAACAATATGGAACTCAGTACACCTTCTAAGTGTACTTGTATGATAGGCAACTCTTCCTGACACGTATTATTAAAATTCTTTACAGAAAACACTATTTCATTACTTCGAGTAATGTCTGTTAGGGACACATCCTTATTCACTGTCACTATTTCTTTCTGTAAGGATGGACCTTTCTGCTGCACTCTCTGTGATTGTCACTGAGAATCCCCTTGGGGGAGGTATTCTGATTATTAGGCTGAGTATTGTGGTTATTTTGAGACCCCTGAGAATTTCTCTGTCTGTTGTATCAACAGTTCTGGATTAAATGTCCTGTCTTATTGCAATTCGAACACCATTTGTTTCTTCTACAATTCTGTGTTGTATGGTTGTTATAACCACAATTTCCACAATTTAATCTTTGCCTATTTGACTGTGGTCTATTATTCCCTGAATTTTGGCCTTGACTAGCTCCCCTCTGTCCAGGAGTCTTGTTATTTCCACTGTTATTTCCATTAGTCCCAGTGGTATTCCCATTGTTACCTCTATTTGGCGGCCTACCTTGATTGTTTCTATTTGATTGATTAAATCTCCTATTGTTGTTCCCACCGTTTCTATCAAACGAATTTCTATTTCCCTGATACCTAGACCTAGCTTGCCCTGATTGGTTTCTATTGGACTGATTGCTATTATTTCTTGGGTTTCCACTAGCTACGGTTCCCGTAAAATCTGCACTACTACTTGATGAATTCTGTTTTACTTTCCTTTCTATGTACATCAAGGTTTGTACAATTCCATCATTTGGCTTTCTATCACAGTACTTCTTTAAGGCTACTCTTTCTTCCTTACCCAAAGCATCGTAGATTGGTCCTAATGACATATATCTAAGTACCTTGGATATACTAGCTAAATCTGTTTCATCATCATCAAATTCATCCTTCCTTCCAACAACAATTCCTACAGCTTTCATATCTGTCGTCACTCTATCTATAGCTTCTTCTACTCTAGTGGCTAAAACTAAGTGATTACCTTCATATTTCTGATGATGGAAAGTTCCTATGTTGTACCATGGATCTTTCTGTGCTTCTGGTTGCCAAAATTGTAAGCACTGTTTCTTGAATTCGTTAAACAGAGTAATATTCCTAAAAAGTACTGAATGAAGAACTGTATGTGCATCACCATGTTCCATACTAACATACAAGAGTGCTTCATCTATTTTCTTTCTCTCATCTGTGATACCAGCAGCTGAAATTCTGCTTTCTGTGTCTGCTATCCATTGATTTACACCATATTCTTCTAATCTACTTTTATCTACATTACTTCGGTCTACCGTTCCACAAAATCTAGTGGCTTGGGTGATTACGGCAGCTTGCGCCATGTTGTAATTTCTAGGTACAATGGAAGTTATTGGGTTAGTGGTTACAACTGAAGGGTTAGGCGCACTCGGTAAACTAAGTGGGGGACCTTGACTATGAGAACGTCTGGGTCTAGTATTACTAGGATCAATTGGTCTAGAAAGTCGTTCAGGTACAGGTCTTAGGTTATATTGAGTCTGGTCTTCGCTTCTTGTCTGTTGCAGTCGGGCAATTACTTCATCAAAAGAGTCATTCATATTAACTCATAAAATATTCAATGATTCCAAGAATGAAAAATTGAAAAAAAAAAATTTGAGAAGCAGGTACTTACTTCAATTGCATGTTTGCTGAGTTGACTGTATCCCTCTATACAAAGAAAATTCAAATTTTTCCTAACTCATTCCTTCATAGGACTCTCACAATCTGAAAAAGTCTGATATTAGTATTTATGTATACAATTGTTTGGGTTCCACTGCAAAATGCTGCGCCAAGTGTATAACAAAAAAATTTACTATGATAGAATAATTTAAGCAGAATTGTTTCTATCACCAAGTGAACGAAATTTTCTATTTCGTAAAAAAAATTACTAAATATGAAAAAAACTATTTCCTTCGTACAACAATAAGGAAATATTATTCAGAATATTATTCAATTAATTATTCTTCAAAAGAAAATAATTTACTTAAATTATTTATGTTTAAAAAAAATTATTTGCGCACTGCAGGGAAGAATAACTATATATAAAATTTCACGCACACAAAAAATTTAATTATTCACAGAAAAAAATGTTTTCTTGATAATTCCCCGATACTAGGAATGTTTGATTACTATTTAATAGCTTCGTGTCGCCTTGCACTTGAAGATCGCGCTGATTGCACTTGAGCGCAATTTGTCGTTAGCATCCAGCGATAATTCACTCAGCTTGGCCGTCTTCCCGTCCGTACTCGCTGAATTTGTCGAAGAAAAAAATTTGGAATCCTTCCAAATTGTGGATTGAAGGCGTCACTTCCCTTTCGAGAGGCGGTTATCAACGCGTTGACTTCTAAAACTGTATCGCCGCTCCGATTGCTTCCGCTCTCATTCGTCGCCGTCTTCCGCTCTCGTTCGTCGCCGTCTTCGTCGCTGCTCTGCTACCGCTACCTTTCGCTAAGTCTCCCTTTTAGCGACCAAAAATTGTGGGAATTTCGTGTAATTAAGTCCGTACACGATAGAAAAGTTCACTGAACTGACGTAGATATTAGCGACTGTCATACGTCCGCCAACACTGTTTGTTTTCGTCTTCTCCGCTGCTGCGATCGGCGTAATTTAGGGCGAGTTGCCAATTTTTTTTCGTAAACTACGTTATACTTCTTATAAAAATCACCGCTGATCTGTGCCGTGATTATTACTATGGTTCTTATTAGGGTCATATATAATCATTAAACTGAATTTGTTGTTGATCTTATGCGAACAT
>NC_089783.1:14431781-14571781 GCF_040412425.1 Macrobrachium rosenbergii | reverse complement strand
CTTTTCCCCTCAAAGATCTGATGGTTTCGAAGGCACGGCTAAATGTGATTCTCTTCATGCCTCGTTAGTTGTGTGTCAGTCAGTGTTTAACGGGCGTTTGCGGTCCTCCCCGGATGGCGGAAACACTGACCAAACGGCCCCGGTGTCGACCAACATCATCCTGCCGGAGACGGTGTTGCGGATGTAGAAGCCCTAATGGTTTTGGGCTCCTGGGTTCCTCTGCTGCCATGGCGGCCTGTTCTGTTGGCCGCCGCCTCCCCTCTTTTTTGGATGGGTGAAAGAGCAGGGGAGTTGGCAGTTCCGGGCATCCTTGCCATACCGCTGGTGGTAGTAGCAAGGCCCCGGTGGGATTTTCTTGTGGTGGTACACTGGTCGCCTTCTGGTGACGGCGCTTATCTCCTCTGCGTTATCCTCCAGCTGGAGGGAACTGATGGGATGTGCGGGCGTGGATGCCCGCTTCGCTGCCCTTGCGGAGTCCGTCAGCCGCTGCGCTGTCCTGATCAGGTCCTTGAGCAGCATGGTGTAAGGGTCGAGGATCTGGGTTCGAACCTCCGGGAGGAGCTGACGGAGGAGGATCTCCCTTGATAAGCTAATCTCTGACTGCCTACTGCTGCTGTCCGTCTCGGGAAGGGTGAGGAGGTCCTGGATCACGCCCCAAGTCTCCAGGATGTTCTGGTCTTGCCGCGGGTTGTTGATGAGGTCAAGGGCGCTGGCGGCCCTCTTGGAGACCGGCAGGGAGCAGGTCTCGACGAGAGAGGTTTTTAGATTCTGGTAGGTGACGGGGCGGGCGGCAGACATCCACGGGACGAGCTTTCTGTAGACCTCCTCCGGTAGGACGTTGATCACGGCCTCGGCTTGCAGCACCTCGTCAGTGAATCCCGCCAGTCTGAACTGTTCCTCGACCCTGTAGAGCCATGATGATGGGTTGCTGTGCGTGAAGGGCGGCAGCTTTATGGCTAGGGCAGATTTAGTCTGTTCCGCCGGGATGGGCAGCGAGCGGGGCGCAGGTAGCGGCGTGGAGGAGCATGTGATTCTTGGTGCGGGGGAGGGCGCGGGCAGGACGTGCGCGAGGGAGATATCTAAGTCCGCGAAGTTCGTGGTTAACTGTGCGTGGGAGGGAATGTCCGTGTCCATACTCACTATCGCCCTCTTAGTTGGAGTGGGATACTCGCGTCAAGATGCACTTGGGAGCACGCCGTGTGGGTCCGCTAATGACACTGGTGATTTGCCGACAAGAGTCAGCACGCCCGAACGCTTGTTACAGCGCCGTGTTTAGTCCGTTAGGGGCCTGGGGTCGTTCATGGAGCCAAGACTAGGTCGCCGTATGAGTCCACTAATGGCTCCGGGAACCACTCTGGGGTCACCACTTTAAGAGGTGCTAAATAATGAGCAGGAGGAAAGGTACTGCTACTTTATTCAGAACACAGGCTGCTTATAAAGCACTGTGCGGACGTCACACAGAGGAATACAATAGAATTTTGGTGACCTGAGGTCAATTACTCTCAGCAATAATTACAATGGATAAATGCAAGTGATGTAAGAAGTGAGTTGACAAGAATTGACATAACATTCTAACACGTGCAAAAGAAGCAGATACAAATGAATTAGTAATAGATACATATGTAGGAAAAATATGGCTGATTCTGCTTGACCCAATCCTATAGGAGCGGTATTGAAGAAAACGGGTGGTTCATCATAGAAAACTTGCTCGGCGGGGACCTCACAATATCTTCAATTGTGTATGCAAGTACTGTATATGCGTTCATATTAATTATAAGGTTCTAGACGTGTACTATTGCTGCAATATACAAGATACCAGAATGCAGAGAATACAGTCAAATAAGCATTGAATGAGCCCACAAGAGTTAAATATAAAATGACATGGCGAAGATAATACAAAGAACTATAGTGAGCCTAAAACAGAATGTAATATCATTTGTTCATCCACAGTTTGGATATTTGACAGAAATTAAGCCCATGTAAGAAGTGTCCATAACTGAAGATGACGTGAAAAGCCAACTGCAGAAGATGTAAATAAATAAAGCACCATGCTGAGGGTTAAAGCAAATCCTGTTCAAATTGTTTAGGTAGAGTCCCATTCTGAGAAGGAACTAACAGAATATCGAGATATGTTAAAAGGTAGTGTAGATTATCTGGGGCTTCTAGCCCCTCAGCGTGAGACATAATCTCCTCTTAATACTCAAGTTTCTCACGGGAGAGAGGGAAACGCGTGCTTTCTATATATTTTTATTCCTCTCGCAAAGAATTCAAATTTCAAACAGCTTGGGGAGAACGCAACAGGTTCCACAGTTCTTTTTTATAATTCCCAGATCACTCAAAAATTCACAATAACGGTACAAAAAAGATACAAAACAATTGGTACATCAATTTACAATTTCAATATAAAAATAGCAATAAACTCTGAAAAGAAAGGGCATAAATACGACACAGCACAGGGTGTGGGTGTAAAGACACAGGGAATGGGGAAACTTCCAAAGGCATCACCCTAATAAAGGGGAAAACAATACTTGTTTTACAACAAAAACACCATATACCTGATTAAACACACTCCACAATTGTCATATAAGTAGTTTAGCAATACTCAGCAAATCTACTTAAATTTCCACATATTGATACAATGTAAACAAATAGGGAGCGTTCTTTTAGACGCTAAAACGTACATTTTAACAAACGTAAACACAAGATCGAGAGCATTCTTTTCGACAAAAAACATACATTTAACAGGTAGGAACACAGAACAGCGAGTTCAAGTCTAAAGGACCATTGCACCAAAGAAACTTACCCCACTGTAGAAGAACTTAGACCAATATAGCATCATCAAATGCTTCATATAATCATTGGGGTCTTGATGAGAAAACGTATGAGCTGCAGCCAAATTTTACTGAACAAAGTAAAGGTATAGATAATGTGTACATGCTATGATACTGTATACAAGGAAAGACTACTTGTCTGTAGTATCAATAGATTCCCAGAAAGCTTTTGACTCCACAGACAGAAACTCAGTGAGATCATGATGAAATCTAGATTACAGTGTACGCAGAAGTTATAAAGTCTGTTGCCAAGATATGTACAAATGACACAACAGCGCCATGTCTCAACAATATTGAACAAAAGTAATTAAATGTAACACATGTAATAAGGCAGAGATATAATGGATCAACCAGAGTCTTCCTATTAGCAACTTACTCGATCTAAGAAAAACTTGAAGGAAAAACGGGAGGATTTAAGAACAAAATTCTAAGAATCTTAGCACTGTTCTATGGAGGTGATGGACTGATCCTAATTCATTCTTTGGAAAAATTACAAGCTATAAACATTATTATTAAAACAGCTGATGAATGTTAAATGTAATGAATGGTGAAATTACATTGTTATTCAGTGATTGCACAGTACAGGTGACTCAAAAGACATAGAAATAGCAAATCAGATAAAAAAAAATCTTGATATCACAATCAATAACTCAAAAAATCAAAAAACAGTTGAAAGGGTCAGATCAATGAAAAACAAACATCAAATATGGCAAATTCAGTCATCAGTAAAAGCTGTAGCGGGGTGATAATAGGGAAGCTCTATTAAAAGGGATCAACAATGCCAGCGTTCGTGTATGCCATGGAAACAATGAAACTCGGCAAAAAAGAGTGTGAGATTCAACAGAGATGTCAAAAGAGAGAGATCCTTTATTATTCTCGATAGGTGTTTAGAAAGCAAAAAGCGGACGGAAAGGTTGCGGGCGACCCGAGGCCCACCGCTGCGTCCAAACAGAATTTGTTTTCTGACAAACATAAAAATACGTACAATATTCGGAATGTACACATGAAGGGAGAAACACAAGAAAGAAGAGGAGATTTGCGCCCTAACAAGAGAAATAATGAATTTAAGGGTTTTCGGGGGTCGTTAACTAGAACTAATATTTATTAGGGGTCATTATCTAATCTTTATGATATTTACAGTCTTTTGTGTAAGATTTTACGGTAATTCCCAATGGGCTTATATAAAATATGCCGCAAAGGTGGATACATACTGGGTTAAAACCCTTCTGGGTCACTGTCTAGGAAAGATCCATGGTCTGAAATAGGGGCCTTCTTCCTGCCTCTCAATAGATGTGAAGAACAACCCCGTAGTCACGTGGGTTAGTGCCGTCAGTGCACCTCACGCGGTGCATTGTAGCCATTACTTAGGTTCTGTACAGCGTCCCTTCGGCCCCTAGCTGCAATCCTTTTTATTAATTTTACTATACCTCCGTTCATATTCTCTTTCCTCCATCTTACTTTCTACCCTCTCCTAACAATTGTTTCATAGTGCAACTGCGAGGTTTTCCTCCTGTTACACTTTCAAACCTTTAACCTTTTCACTGTCAGTTTCCGTTTCAGCTCTGAGTGACCTGACAGGTCCCAGCGTTTGGCCTTTGGCCTAAATTTTATATTACATTCCATTCCATTCCTATGGAGAACTAATTGTTTTATCTGAAGCATGCCCGTGACTATAACAGGGATAGGCTCGAAATTGCCTTAGACCATTACGAAAACAAGAAATGACTGGATTTCGTAAATTAAAGAGTAAATGAGGGAATTTAATTTGAATTTAAGCAAAATTAATCGACTGCGGAAAAGCAATTAAAAGAAATGATAAAAGACTGGGACAGAAAGCACTGAAAATCAAAAGAAATTTAAGGAAAATGTAAAGGAAACTTAGCATGTTAACTCCGATAAAAACATATCCTGGTAAGCTGAACTAGGCTGAACACGCTAGATCTAAATAGAAGGAAACGATTAGAGAGGAATTGCAGTCAATGTTTATGATGTGAAGTAATTAAAAAGCTCAGGTCATTTCTTAATACTCAGTATACGATACTATTAGGAAGAGGTTTAGGTTCCTGCGGCAGCCATATCAGGAAGGTAAAGAGGAACTAATAGCTAACATCCTAATAGTCACAGATTTGCTTAAAGAAGATATTAAAAAATAGGACAGAATTCATCAAAAGCATATGGCACCACGAGAAAATATACAACCAAAAGCAAAAATGGAATGAGGAAGGGAGCCGTTTCAAAGATTTATTCACAGTACTACTAATACTACTAAATTTCAAGCGTCGTAGAATAGTATTTCTAAACCAGAATCTTTATAGGCTAAACATCTGATGGAAAATGGAATCTACTCTAAAGGTAAGTCGTCCTACGGTAAATATAGCGGTATTTTTATAAGATGACAATATAATATGAACTAACCATATCTCCTAAAACGGAGGTGGCCCAATTGAGAACGATGGATACAGGTTCCGCCATGAAAACCCTAACCTTCCTAGAATGCCGTGCCCAGACCTTACCTGACTTAAGGGCTCCGTGCCCATACCTGGCCGAGGAGGTTCTCCCCAACCCCTCACCCCGCCAAGTCTACCCCTTAACTGTAGTATGCGTTTCAGAGAGAATGCCACCTAGGCTGACCAAAACTGATAGAACTATGGAACAACTCCACATGGGGTAGGCCATTACCTGGGAAATTGACTTTGTTCCGACACGATATACAAACCGTCGGTCCTTTACATTAGGAATTACTTACGGCGAAGCTGGAAACGGCCGTTAAACTCTTGAGCAAGGTGGTTAGGCAGTACCTACCGTCAGGTAGGCTGGAATACCCGCCTGCCCGGATGTAAACTTTCCAGTTTGCTTTCGGCCGTCATGTGTTGCAGACGTGGTTTTGGATCTCTCTGCCTGACTGTCGTTAAGCTCTTGGTATTTCTAATTATTAGCTCTGTGCCTGTTTTTACCTTGGAAACTGGTTTTTCCTACACTTTTAGGGCTTCTGACACTGGCGGTGCATTTGTTTATTGTCGGCCAAATGGGATGTCCCTTCGCCGTATTTAGTACTGACCCCGGGGGAATGGTCCCCGTATGTTAACAAGACATTGCACTTGCCGGACGGGGCATGAACTGTTCGAAACAGACGTACCCGTGCTCTGTCTCGTGAAGATCGCTTATGGAAACCCCCTTGTTGGATGGACTTCAGGGGTTAATTACAGGTTAATTACATCCGTGCGACAAAAATTGAAGGTAAATCCATAATTAGCAACCAAAAATTGTAGAAAAAGTCAAGTTAGAAGGAAATCGCCGCTGCGGAGCTACTACAATAATATGTATAGTATATAAATTTCTGACTCACATCAGGATCGAACCCAGGTCCTTCAATTGAAAGGCAAGGGCGCTGCCCACTAGGCCATACAAGTCAAACCGCCCTTGCCTTGCAATTGAAAGACCTGGGTTTGATCCTGATGTGAGTCCGAAATTTATTTCTGTTCCACACGTGATTGTGTGTTGATTATTTCTATCTTATTCACTCGGAAGGGATAATTCGAATGAAATGCTGTTAATTGGGTCACTGCTGAGTTGGGAAGTTGGGGAAAACACGCTGGTATGCAAGCAGTTAGCTTGCTCAGGTAATTCCTTGGGTGCAGTTGCTCTCAGGTTCCAACTTCTTTTGACTTTATGGCCTAGTGGGCAGCGCCCTTGCCTTTCAATTGAAAAACCTGGGTTTGATCCTGATGTGAGTCAGAAATTTTATATGATATATATATATATATATATATATA
This sequence comes from Macrobrachium rosenbergii, assembly GCF_040412425.1. Lineage (NCBI taxonomy): Eukaryota > Metazoa > Arthropoda > Malacostraca > Decapoda > Palaemonidae > Macrobrachium > Macrobrachium rosenbergii. The sequence continues at coordinate 14,565,177 of NC_089783.1, read as the reverse complement.
TATATATATATATATATATATATATATATATATATATATATATATATATATATATACATTACACATATATACACAGTATATATATATATATATATATATATATATATATATATATATATATATATATATATATATATAAATAAATATATATATATATATATATATATATATATATATATATATATATATATATATATATATATATATATATATATATATATATATGTATATGTATATGTATATATATATATATATATATATATATATATATATATATATATATATATATATATATATATATATATATATATATATATATATATATATATATATATATATATATATATATATATATATATATATATATATATATATATATATATATATATATATATATATATATATATATATATATATATATATATATATATATATATATATATATATATATATATATATATATATATATATATATATATATGTATGTATATATGTATATATGTATATATGTATATATGTATATATGTATATATGTATATATGTATATATGTATATATGTATATATGTATATATATATATATATATATATATATATATATATATATATATATATATATATATATATATATATATACAGGTTGACCATCACTAATCCGGCAATCAGTAGTCGGAACAATCAGTAATCCGGCACAAATTTTGGCTAGAGTAATTTCCAATGTTTCCGCACTAATTTTCAAATTTCCGGTCGCTGCGCTAACTTTCCCGGCTGCTTCGATTTGGTGGCGCAGTGTGCTGCATCAACAAACTGGTAGCCTAGCCTACATTATACTGAACTCTATTCACATATTAACAGTATTATACAAACATCAACATAACAAATGTGCATCTTTTTCATGGATCTTTTAAAAAGTTATGCTTTACTACATTGTTTCCAATTGTATTATAAATTGCAATCAATATTTTGTTTTGGGAATCGGTATCGCGGTGTTTATTTCGCCGCATTTAACCAAGTTCAAAGCACTTTTCTTGCTTCTAGTTAGCGTAAATGAATATGGATACTTTATTTATTTGGGACACGGATATTTTTCGTTATACGAAGTGTTTTAAGTCGAAATATAACTTAAATACGTTTCGTTGTGGAATTAATGTAGCTATTTTTTTGTTAATATATGACGTTTGTGGGAATCACGGTTGGCCATTTTGGGGGCATGTTTTTGTGTAAAAAAAAATCAAGATTCCGTTCGCTATTTTCTCTTGATTTCGTCATAATACGAGCTTTACGTATTTATCTTTTATCTGCGTGAAAACAGTAGTAATTTGTATTCTTTCATGCCCAGTAGTTTTGAGTTTCATCCATGTTGCCGATGCACGATAATTTATAGTCATTAGCAGTTGAACATTGTTTTCTCAGCTTCAGCTACAACTTACAGCTTTAAGTTACTGTAGCAGTATACTGTATTTCCCTGCCGATCTTTTCTCCAAAGCGAATAAGGGTATAGTGTAAAAAATATTTGTTCCGACACAATATACAAACCCTCGGTCCTTTACATTAGGAGATACTTTCAGGCGTAGGCTGGAAAACGGCCGTTGAACTTTAACAAGGTGGTTAGGCAGTTACTGTCCGGGAGGCGGGAGTACCGCCTGCCCGGATGTAAACATTCCAATTTGCTTTCGGCTGTCGTAGTGCACGGACGTTGTTCTTCGCTCTCTGCCTGACTGCATCTTTTCCTTTTCATCATTCTTGGTGGGAATTTTCCTGTTGTTTATTATGGATAAATCATCTAAATCCTCCTATCCCCAGCGTGTGTGTCCTGGGGTGGGAGGAAAAAAGAGTAATTCATTTAGATCTAGAGTCGATGTGGACCCACACGCACTCTGCACATCTTGCAGGGGGCGGGTGTGTTCACGCGACTCTACTTGTGATGAGTGTTGTTTGTGGTCCTCCGAGCAATGGGGCAAGTTCGAAGGGAGGAGAACTTACCGTCGTAAGCCTACCAGGGAGTCGTCCAAGGGAAATACGCCCCCGACGACCCCGTTGGTGGCTGATGTTTCGGGTTCGTTTCTTTCTCCCAGCGAGCTTCCCCTTCTCGCTCCCTCTCCCTCAGGTGAGGACTCTCCCTCCCCTTCCTCTTACGTTTCTTCGTTTGTGGAAGGGCACAGGGGAGAGTTGGACCGCGGCATCCTCTCGGAAGTCTCTTCCCGTTCCGGAGGGGAGTTTTCCCTCCGGAGCGAAAGTGGAGACTTCTTCTATTAACCCGACTTTTGCTTCAGGTACCGGGCTCGATAGCCAGCGATGATCCCAAGCTCACCCTGGCTGCACCTGGGCCTACCTGGCTCAGCTCTGGAAGGTTTGGCTCCCATGGCCCCCCCTCCAGTCACGACCCACACGGCAGCAACAGCCACTACCACGACTGTCACCTTCTCACGGTTTGTCCAGATGCCGATTTCAGTTGCTTCGCATCTGGACACCCAGGTATCGGCGTCATCCGTGGGCCAGCACGCTGTTCCTCTGTCACCTGGCTTCCTGGCACCATTCTCGTGCACTGGCCCCTCCTACATGGTGACGTCAGCATACCTGTACGTGACTGTTGCTGCCCCCATTGCTGAACATGGCCTGGCCTTGGATACGGTTCCTCGTCTGTCTCTCCAGCCCGGCCCTTCGTCTGCCTCAGTTCCCTTCCCAGCGACCTTGGCGCAGCCCGTGCCAGATCTACACGGGAGGCGGCGTTGCATCCCTGGCCCGCCCGCCGGTTCCTGGCCGACGCGGCTCGCTTCCCAGGCAATCGCTGGTCCGAGCTCCGCCGTCTCTGCCCGGGTTGCACCTTCTGCTGTTGTGGCCCCTCCCGCTGTTCCTGTTCCTGCTGTTCCTGAGTCCACGGCCTCGCTTTCCTGGATTGGTGATCTGACTGCTTTCCTGAAGCAGATGGTGAAGAAGAAGAAGAGGTCTAGGAAGGTGTCGTCGTCGTCTTCATCTTCGTCTTCATCGTCTTCGTCGTCTGCTGCTTCTTCCTCTTCTTCTTCCGAGGCTTTGCGGCCGAAGAAAAAGAAGTCTGTCTCTCCCCCCCCCTAAGAAACCTCGTACTGAGATTTCTAAGGGTCTGCCTCCTTCCACACAGAAGGCAGTGGGTTCTCTCGTTGGTTCTTCCCGATCTTCGGATCAGGGAACCGCTGTCCCGGCCTCCGGGCCAGGGGCAGCGGGAGCCAAGGGCGTGCAGACCAAGGTCGGCACTCCCCGCTGCGCCTAAGAAACCTCCTGCTTCTAAGGCCAGCGAGACCACGCGTCGGACTCGTTCGCGAGTTGCCCCAGTACCCGGGTCTCCAAGGAGACCAGGATACCCCAGTCTGTTACGGTGGACACTTCTCGCTGTACAGACCAGGGCGTGGGACGAGAGAAAGAGCCGGGGCATGCAGGTGCCCCTCCTCTTCCTTCTGGCACTCCATCTAGTGCCAGGTCAGGTTCCCGGGATAATGCTTCAGTCCGCGGGGCCGAGTGCATGGAGAAACAGGGAAGAAGTCCCTGCTCAGTCTTCCCGAGGCCCGGCCTCGAAGAAGTCTGGGGCGCGTCTGAGAGGACAGTGCAAGCTCGCGCCAGCCAGCCGCGCGTTCGACTCCTCCCAGTCCCCGGCCACGCCCACGCGGCCAGACTGGCTCAGGGGAGGCGAATGCGCGGCTCGACTCTCACGAGCCGCTCCGCTCTCCTCGGGAGACCGTTTCACCTGGGCTGAAACGTTCTCCTCGACCTGAGGGCCCGTCATCACCGCGGGTTGGTGACCGCTCTCGGCCTGCTGCCTCTACTGGTTTTGCCAGTAAGGGCAGTGGGAGCGCCCGATCTTCCTCGCCTGTCCCCTCCGCTCCTTCGGTCTCCTCCAAAGGGTGTGAGTCGGAGAGGAGGAACTCTGGGGATTGTTCTCCTCAGAGTTCAACTGCATGGGGGTATGTACCTGGCTCGGTCCTTGGCTCGACCAGGTCCTACGCCCGTGTAGTTCAGGAAGATCCTCGGGGGTCTGCCGAGGTTCTCCCTCCTGCTGGGAGAGTAGTTCAGGAGGACCGCACCCTGGAAGAACTTGAAGGTCCTCTGCCCCAGGATGCGGACACCCCCGAAATACAGAGGACTTTTTCGGAGGTTATCGCGCTGATTCGTCAGCACAATGACCTCGGGAAGGGACCACGGCTTCGTCTGTGGATTGTCCTTCGGCGCCTCGAATCCTTCTGGGGACCTAAGAAGGAACCCAAGGCTTCGGTGGGGCTGCTGTGGTCCACGCTTGCCGAGGGGGTACTCGATCAAGTGAACGGTCTTGTGTCTGGGCAAGACAGTTCCTTCGATCGAGCCGCTCGGAGAAGCTTCTTCCTCCCCTCTACCTGCGTCAGAAGCGTTTCTACTCACCAGCGGAAGGGGCGTTGCTGACTAAACAGGTTGACCGGACCTGACTCGTCTGGATCCGGGTCTTTCGTTGCAGCAATTATCGGCAGAGAATGTTTCTCTCTCCCAACAAGAAGCTGCAACCCTGGAAGCCACCGCCATGGCGGCCTTTCAGGCAGTCTCCTGGCTCGATCTGTGGTCCTTCACAGTATCGAAGGTAGCCCTTCCTCAGGCGCTATCGTACCTGGGGAGGACTCTGCTTTGGGAGACTGTGCCAGTCTGGAGGTAGGGCTATTTCCTACCTTGCCCACCAGACTGCAAACCTGTGGGCAAACTTGGTGTTAAAGCGAAGAGACGCCGTTCTCTCTTGCTTTGCCAAGTCTGTAGGTCCCAAGTCGGCAATCGCTCTTCGGAATGGACCGTTGCTGGGTTCCTCCTCTCTCTTCCCTAGAGAGTTGGTGGATGCCGCGGTAGATAAACGCCGTGCCGATGAGAACGACCGGCTTGTCCACCAGGCAGTGGTTAAGACCTCCGGGTCTTCTCGTTCCACTGCAGCCAGGCCTTTGGGCCAGGCTGGCTCTTCCTCAGCCCCTAAGAAGTCCCAGTCTTCGAAGGGGTCCCGAGGAAACACCCAGCCTTCTTCTTCCTCGAAAAGGGGGGGTTACTCCCGTCCCTTTCAGCCCCCTTTCCAATCCGGTAAAGGGGGCAAGGGTAAGAAGAAGAAGGGGAAACGCTAGGGGCGGCATTCCCCCCCAAAAGCTGCCAAAGGTGGGGGGGTGCCTGTCGAGCCATTGGGCAACGTGGCAGCGACACGGAGCCGAGACCTGGATAGTGGATGTCCTTCGGGAGGGATATCTCCTACCCTTCGAGTCTCGGCCTCCCCTCACCTACACTCCGGTCCATCTCCAAACTTATCTTTCAGGTTCGTTGAAGGACATCGCACTACAGCAAGAAGTGCAAGCCATGCTGAGCAAGAATGCTGTAGAAGTCGTGTTGGACCAGTCTACAGGCTTTTACAGCCGGATCTTTCTCGTAGAGAAGGCATCAGGGGGATGGAGACCGGTCATAGACCTCTCTCCCTTGAACCGTTTCCTTCGCCAGACTCGGTTCACGATGGAAACAGCACGATCGGTGCTGGCCTCCATCAGGGAGAACGACTTCATGCTTACGGTGGACTTGAGGGATGCGTATTTCCAAGTACCCATCCATCCGTCCTCGCGCAAGTACCTCCGCTTCGTCCTCGGGGAGTCGGTCTTCCAATTCAGGGCACTTTGCTTCGGGCTCTTGACCGCTCCCCAGGTGTTCACGAGAGTGTTCTCTCGTGTCAGCTTGGGCCCACTTGCATGGGATACGTCTTCTGAGGTATCTCGACGACTGGTTAGTCCTGGCGAGCTCTCGCTCGCAGTTGCTACAGGACAGGGATCGTCTCCTCGAGTTTTGCCAGGATCTAGGGATCGTGGTAAATCTGGAGAAGTCAGATCTCACCCCCAAGCAGAGGACGAAATACCTGGGCATGCTGATAGACACGGCGGCAGCAAAAGTCTTTCCCTCGGACTCTCGTATCAGCAAGTTTAGGGAGGCAGCACAGTTCTTCCTGTCTCGACAGGAGCAACAAGCTCGGCAATGGCAAGTCGTCATCGGTCACCTGCCGTCATTAGAAAAGCTAGTTCCTCACGGGGCGTCTTCATGCGGTCTCTCCAGTGGAGACTAAAGGAGCTCTGGTCCCAGTCCCGAGACCCCAGTCCTTCCTCATTCCTCTTTCCGAGGAAGTGAGAAAGGACCTCCACTGGTGGTTGGACGACAGGAACCTCTTAATAGGAGTATCCCTGCATACTCCCCCTCCGGACATGCTTCTGTTCTCGGACGCATCGACCGAGGGATGGGGTGCACACCTGGAGGAGTTTCTGACTTTGGGAGTGTGGCACCGAGAAGACAAGCACCTTCACATCAACATCCTGGAGCTCAAGGCGGCCTTCCTGGCTCTCCAGGAGTTCCAGGATCAGTGATGGGACACTCCGTGGTATTTTGGCGACAATACCACGGTAGTGGCATATGTCAACAAGCAGGGGACTGGTGTCCCATCAGCTTCATCAGTTGGCAATGCAGGTGCACGAGTGGGCGGTAGCTCACTCGGTAGAGCTGTCAGCCAGGTACATTCCAGGCAAGAGGAATGTTGTGGCGGACAAGCTCAGCCGCCAGAGACCAGGTGGTAGGGACCGAATGGTCCCTCCATCAGGAAGTAGCGGAAAGGCTGTTCGACCTGTGGGGGCGTCCAGTAATAGATCTGTTCGCCACCCGGCACAACAGAAAACTTCAGGTCTTCTGTTCGGTCGTGCCAGACCCATGGGCCGCTGCGGAGGACGCATTCCAACACCCGTGGGACAACCTCGACACGTCGCCTTTCCTCCATTCTGTCTGATTTGGCGGGTGATCAGCCGGTGATGATCACCCGAATCTCAGAATGACTCTGGTGGCACCCAAATGGCCCCAGGCCAATTGGTACCCGGACCTGCTAGCTCTCCTCTCCGAGGCACCGAGAGAGATTCCCCCTGGCCCAACCCTCTGCGTCAACCTCACGCACAGCGGTTCCACCTGGCAGTGCATTCCCTGTGTCTTCACGGCTGGAGGTTATCCACCATCTCTTGCGGCGAGGCTTTTCGCACCGGCGCAGCAACAGAGATGGCAGGATACCTCAGAAGATCCTCCGCAGCGGTATACCAGGGAAAGTGGTCCGTCTTCTGTGGTTGGTGTCGTCGAAGGGGGGTATCTCTCCGGTCAGAGCTACTGTTCAGCAGGTCGCGGACTTCCTCGTCTTCCTTCGCCGAGAGAAGCTTCTCTCCATTTCAGCAGTAAAAGGCTACCGTGCCGCACTCGGCCTAGTCTTGCGGCTGAAAGGAGTAGACATCTCTTCCTCTTTCGAGATTTCTCTACTCATGAGAAGCTTGGCGGTCTTGCCCACCCAGGGATCTCAGGCCCCTGCGTGGGATGTGACTCGTATTAAGGAGCCTGACTCGTGCACCTTACGAGCCTTTAAGAGAGCCGTCAGACAGGGATCTGACCCTCAAGACCGTTTTCTTGCTTGCCCTGGCATCGGCGAAGAGAGTTGGCGAGCTTCACGGACTTTCCTTTGATGTAAAACACTCGAGGGGATGGGGATCAGTTACGCTCGATTTCATCCCGGATTTCGTAGCGAAGACTCAGAACCCTTCGGTCCCTGACGCACGGTTCGAGTCCTTCACGATCCCCTCCCTAGAGGACTTCGTAGATAATGATCCAGACGAGATGCTACTGTGTCCTGTTAGGGTGCTGCAGCGCTATCTGAAGAAGACTCGGCACCTCCGGCCTGAGTGTCGACGACTCTTCGTTAGCACTGGCTCGACCAAGAAAGAAGTGTCCAAGAACACCATCTCTTTTTGGCTTCGTGAGACAATAAGGAGAGCGTACTCTGCTGCAGGAGAAGATGACACCGGTACGCTTCGTCCGAGAGCTCACGAGGTCCGCAGCATTGGTCCGTCCCTCGCATTCCGGAAGAATATGTCGGTACCACAGGTACTGAAGGCAGGTGTGTGGTCCCGACAGACTACCTTCACTTCCTTCTACCTCCGGGATGTTGCACACAAGTCCTTGGACACTTTTTCCTTGGGTCCTGTGGTGGCTGCTCAACAAGTTGTGTAGCTTATCCAGCTTCCCTAACGGGACAGGTTGCATCTCGCCTATGTTGTACGGTAGGGATTGGGAGATGTTTGTTGAGTGACTGGCCTCTATTCCTTCTCCCTATCCTAAGCTCTCTTCCCACGGGCAGGGAGCGGACGTGCCGTTACAAGCTGGACCGGGTGATCGAGGCAGGTAAGCACATAACGTGAGCTTCCGTTCTATTCCCTTTCAGGTTAATAGAAGCAACCCCACTCCTTCCTCTTGCAAGGGGAGGAAGGAGTACATGACTTTGAGACAAACCCAATGCTTGTATTTGCCTTATTGTCATCCGACGTCAATTCTTCCTAGCCTACTTCGCATGAACTGACGATTCCCTCTTTCATGCAAAGGGACCCAGAAGTCTGACAATAGATCTTGCGTTTCTTACAACCCGATCTTTTGTCAGAGGCGGTTTTCCCTTCCTCGCTCTTACGACCAGGAAGGGAAGACAAGGTGGTGAACTCCAGTCAGTTCAGAGAGACTTTTTCAGATTCCTCCCTCCAATCAGTAAGTCTCCTAATGTAAAGGACCGAGGGTTTGTATATTGTGTCGGAACAAATAACAATTTTTGAAAGTAAATTGTATTTTTCCTAACTATACAAACCCGAGGTCCTTTACAATTATGCCCACCTCATGCCACCCCTCAATCTGTACATGGGCGAAAGGCAAATTGGAATGTTTACATCCGGGCAGGCGGTACTCCGCCTCCCGGACAGTAACTGCCTAACCACCTTGTTGAAGTTCAACGGCCGTTTTCCAGCCTACGCCTGAAAGTATCTCCTAATGTAAAGGACCTCGGGTTTGTATAGTTAGGAAAAATACAATTTACTTTCAAAAATTGTTATATCAGTCCTATTGTACAGTACTTAACGTCATTTGTAACATAACTACGGTAATTTTGTATTACCGTACGATGGTTGAAATACAAGCAAAACAGTTGTTATCCGATATGATTATTAGCAAAACAACAGTTTCCTGTTCGGTTGTTTAAAGCTGTACGCATTTTTGCAAGAGTATAACGTTACTAACAATACTTTTATCATTCTCTATTACTTTTTTAACTAGCAGATGGAATAAAGAGATGGAGGAAGAGAAGTTTTTCTATTGTAAGTTGGTCTCTCTCGCTGCCTGATTGTACCTGCAGCCTGTGCCTGTGCGAATTCTAAAAATATTTCCTAAATATTTTCGTACCGGTATTAATTGCTAACTCCATCGTAATCATAAACTCGAAATATCGTAAGTCGAATTATCGTAACTCGAGCACTACCTGTATTTGATAACTGTCTTTTCTTTATTATCCAACTTGCACTGATTTATGGGATATTTTAATTCTAAGATGATGTGCTTAGCTATTGGGTTTCGTGTATTCTAGCCTAATAAATGGCTAATCCGGCAAAATGGCTAATCTGGCACCCTCCAGGTCCCAGTGATGCCGGACTAGTGATGGTCAACTGTGTATATATATATATATATATATATATATATATATATATATATATATATATATATATATATATATAGATAGATAGATAGATAGATAGATAGATAGATAGATAGATAGATAGATAGATAGATAGATAGATAGATAGATAGATAGATAGATAGATAGATAGATATGAAAAAAGTTGGGCTGAAGGCCATACATCAACAAAGAACTGTTGCAGATAAACACTTAGGTTTAATTTAAATGGAATATATGTGCAATTATATATATATATATATATATATATATATATATATATATATATATATATATATATATATATATATATATATATATATATATATATAGGCAGTCCCCGGTTTATGACGGGGTTCCGTTCTTGCGCTGCGTTGTAAACCAAAAATCGTCGGAAACCGAAAAATCGTTGAAAATCGTCAAAAATCCAGAGAAAACGTGTTGTAAACTGGGAAATAATTTCCGATGAATCTGTTTGAAAAGTGTAAGTAACACCATAGCGTTGTAAGCCGGACCCGTTGTAAACTGGGGACTGCCTGTATATATATATATATATATATATATATATATATAATATATATATATATATATATATATATATATATATATATATATATATATATATATATATATATATATATATATATATATATATATATATATATATATATATATATATATATATATATATATATATATATAATATATATATATATATATATATATATATATATATATATATATATATATATATATATATATATATATATATATATATATATATATATATATATATATATATATATATATATATATATATATATATATATATATATATATATATATATATATATATATATATATATATATATATATATATATATATATGTATGTATGTATGTATACATATATATGTATACATATATATATATATATATATATATATATATATATATATATATATATATATATATATATATATATATATATATATATATATATATATATATATATATATATATATATATATATATATATGTATATGTATATATAATCGCTTTTTTCCAATAGGCTGTTGGAACGTGTTGCTGATGCTATGGAATTGACACCGGAATGTGTGCAGGTGTTGGTTTTGATGCCAAAGCTTATATATATATATATATATGTGTGTGTGTGTGTATGTATATGTATATAATCTCTTTTCTAACAGGCTGTAGGAATGTGTTGCTGATGCTATGGAATTGACACCGAATGCGTGCGGGTGTTGGTTTTGATGCCGAAGCTTAAATATTTGTCAGTGTATCAGATGGTCTAAAGGCCCATTTTAGATTGGGATGCTAATAAAAATAAATATATAAATAAATACTGTATATATAACTATAAATAAATAAATATAACGATAGATTATAACAAATATTGAAAAAATTTATATATCTTCCTACAATACTTTGATTTGATTTTAAAAATTTCGTACTGCCCAGGATAGGTTAAATGACATTTAACCATAAATCGAACAACTATTTGATGAGGTATAGTGGAGGATACACTATTCCGATGTCACTGATACATGTCACCACTTTTGTGGATGGTTGGGTGGCTAAGCGCAGCTTTTACTTCATTTTCCTAAGTAAAAAAGTTTATGAAACACATATGGCATTGCACAGTACTTCTGAAAATTAGGATGAAGTTTGAAACACTCAGTGTTTTAGTGGCATGGAAATTCATAAGTCAGTTAAAAAGTTGTTTACCAAAAACACTATGTCATAGCCTCTGGAATGCATAGTAGTAAATTATATAAGAATGAAAAAAACATTGAAGGCTTGTGTGGATGGGCAACCAATTAGGATATGGCCTTCGTGTTCATTTTTTTCTGTTCAAAGGAAACTATAGTCAAAGATTTCTTTAGACTTCATGCCTAGTGTTTTGATGATGTTCTTATGCTTTTCTTATCTTCAATTTTCAGATGAGTGCCAGTGTGAAGATATCCGAGTTGGGTGGAGAAGAGCAGATGGAGGTGGAAATGATTGATAGTCATCAAAGTGGTATAAAAGAAAATAGTGAAAAATGTAGCAGCAGTACTGCTACTTATCCACCAGTAAGTTTGAATTATGAAATAGCAGTAATTGATTTTTGTTTTGTTTGTTGATATTGTGTAGTAATAACAAAGAGAACATTTTTGTTGCTATTCTGTAGTCTTAAATGAGTTAATGCAATTGTCTTTTGTCTTTATCGGTGAGGATATGGTTAGTAATTGAATGATATTCAGCATGTTAATAACAGAATATGCACGCACACTAAAAGGTACTTCAAATTCTTCAAACTTACCACTGAAGCTTTCCCGGAGGTCATTTAGAATTTTAATTTTTGTAGAAAAAGACACACTGTAATGTCATGCAGTTTAAAGGATGCCCATAAAATGTGAAGGATATAGCATATGGCCACAGCCTACAGATTAATATGAAATTTGCAGGCTTACCAGCCTTGTTTTAGTATCTCTTGAGAATCTCTAGAGGGAGCTAGGAGTAGGTGATGATTTAGATCTGTTCCCTGAAAAACCCATGGGACCTTGTTAACCTAAGGTGTGAAAGAAGTGCTTGTTTGTTAGTTGATTGTTCATGATTGGTAAGAAGGCAATAAATAAAATATAAATATAGCCATGTAATGGAAAAGTCAGACTATTTATATTTAACTTTTAAAGTGAAGCACATGCAACATACCAACATACTGACTTGATTAGAAATTTTTCTTACACAAGTACAAACCTTCGGTCTTTACATAGGGATTTTGCTTGCGAATGTGAACTGGACCAGCCGTTAACTTTCAGACAACGTTGTTGGCTACTGATGGTAGGGGGGAAGCCCTGCCCACTCGTTAGTCTGCACTCCACTTTACTTTCGGCCACCGTTGTGTGAAGATGTCTTTACGCTTCTCTGCCCAACTGCTGTTTGCTTTGTTTTGTTTAGTTTTTTGTTGATATACAGGCAGTCCCCAGTTTACAGTGGGGGTTCTGTTCTGACGTCGTGTGGTAAGCCGAAAATAGCTGTAACCCAAAATAATTGTCGAAAATCGTAAAAAAACCTTACTTTTAATTGTTTGGGTGTCTTGAAAATGACACAACTTGCATTTGTAATGAGTTTTTCATAAAAAAAAAAACAAATTTTGGCCATTCTGCTGTTTTGGAGAAATAGAGGCTTGGAATTTCACAGAACTGTGTAAAATCTAACCTAATTTTTCCTATTATTGAAATGCAAATGTAATTATAGCAAGGAAAATATAAAAAAATGAATGACAAAGTAAGTAACGTTTAACTATAAAACTGTACAAAACAAACATACATATTACATATGCATAAAAAATCTCTTTCTCTCTCTCTTATCTCACTGAGAGAGAGAGAGAGAGAGAGAGAGAGAGAGACTGTTTGCCTCACCGCTTATATACCAGAAAAATCTTACCTCGTTTTTCATAGTTATTGAAATGCAAAAAGTAATTATAGCATGGAAAATATACAAAAATGAATTACAAAGTAAGCCACATTTGTCTCTAAAACTATACAAAAAAAATAATTATACATGTTACATATGCATAAACAATCTCTCTCTCTCTCTCTCTCTCTCTCTCTCTCTCTCTCTCTCTCTCTCTCTCTCTCTCTCTCTCTGTACTACTCAACCTCTTGTTAGTGTATGCAAAGCCCTTGAGATACAAGCTTTGTTGCTGGCTAAAATCCCACCCTTCTTGTCAGTAATGTGTCGTAGAGAGAGAGAGAGAGAGAGAGAGAGAGAGAGAGAGAGAGAGAGAGAGAGAGAGAGAGAGAGAGAGGTGGGGGTCGCTTCAAGCTGTTATTGGCCACCTTCAATCCCTCCAGCCAATAGTGCGTCGTTACGGAGAGGGGGGTTAGGGTTGCTGCAAGCTCTGTTATTGGCTACTTCCAATCTCTCTAGTCAATAGCATGTCGCCATGGAGCCTATGTCAAAGCAGTAAAAAAAACTGTAACAGAACCGATGATGGCTTTGTGAACTTTATGGAATTTTAGTATATTTTTATGTTGATACAGTAATCCATATGTCTCGGTACAGAGATAAAGAGAGAGAGATTGGGTGGTTGGCCTTACTTAAATATGAAGAGTGATATTCGTGAATTATTACAGAGAATGAGAGAATACATTAATATTAATATTTGAAAATTAGTAAATCATTTTTTTATCATAGAAAATGTATTTAGTCATGAAAATAAAATAAAAATGAGTAATTAGTGAATATTGCTCTGTATGGGAGAAGGAGAGAGAGAGACAGAGAGGGAGAGGTTGAACCGAGTTGTTCACATTGGTAAGCTGTTTTGTGATTTCGCAGGATTTTAATTTAAAAATTTTATTGATACTTTTCTGTGGTTACCCTAATACTGTATTAATATTTGAAAAATAGTAAGTAATTTTTTATCAGAAAAAATGCATTTAGTCATGAAAATAAAATAAAAATCAGGAATTAGAGAGAGAGGAAGAGAGGTTGAACTCAGTTGTTCACATCGGTAAGCTGTTTTGTGATTTCACGGGATTTTAATATAAAATTTTATTGATACTTTGCTGTTGTTACCTTAATGTTAATTTGTTCCAACACGATATACAAACCTTTGGCCCTTTACTTTAGGAATTACTTTCAGCACAGCTGGAAACGGCCGTTGAACTTTCGAACAAGGTGGTTAGGCAGTTAACTGCTGTCTGGGAAGGGGGGGGTACCAACTGCCTGGATGTAAACATTCCAATTTTCTATTGGCTGTCGTGCGCTGCAGACGTGTTTTCTTTTGCTCTCTGCCCTGACTGCCTTTGAGCTGTTTTTTCTCAGTGATCTTTCTTGTTTTTCTCTACCATGATGGATAAACCTCATAAGTCCTTCCCCCAGCGTGTGTGTCCTTGGGTGGGAGGAAAGAAATGTAACGCTTCTTGCTCTAGCGTGGATATGGACCCACACACCCTCTGCCCCACCTGCAGAAGACGTGTGTGTTCACACGCTTCTCCATGTACTAAGTGTTGTTCCTGGTTGGCCAAGCAGTGGGCGAAGTTTGAGGGGAGGAGACAATACTGTAGGAAGTCCGCCAAGGTGTCGTCCGAGAGTAACGTCCCTGACGGCTCCCTTGGTGACTGACTCGTCGGGATCGTTTCTCCCTCCTGGCAAGGTTCCCCTTCTTTCTGCCTCTCCCTTGGGTGAGGACTCCCCTTCCCCTTCCTCATTCATTTTGGCGGGTGTAGAAGGCTGTCGGGGAGCGGGCGTTCAGGACCTCCTCTCTGGGGCCTCTCCTCGCTTCTGTTTTTTATCCGACTTTTTCATTAGGTTTGGCGGTGGAAGCGCCTCATGGTAGCCAGGTACCTGATGTTGCCTCTGCCTGGCTGCACTGGGTCTTCCTGGCGTTCCGTCACTGAAGGGTCTGGTATCCCATCTGCCAGGCACTCCGGTGACAACCCATGCAGCCACCACATCCACCACCACTACCGTCACCATGACATCATTCGGGAGGCACCCAGGTGTCGGCTGCTCCTGCCACAATCCATTGCGTGCTGCTGCCTCCTGGTTTCCTGGCCCCATTATCCCTGCCTGGCCCCTTAAGGATGGGGACTTCGTTGGTGCCATATATTTCCATGCCTGCTCCTTTTGCCAATCCATGCTCGTTCCTGACCCCGGTTCCAGCTCCTGGCTGCCCTGACTCTTGACCCGGCGTGGCTTCCATTCATGCACCACCTGTGCCTTTGACCCACGCTCCCTGGCCCCCCTGGCTGCGCCTATGTCTTCCGCTGCTCCCTCGTGGATGGGGGACCTGACCACCATCCTGAAGACGACAAAGAAGAAGTCGAAGAAGAGGTCTAGGAAGGTGTCGTTGTCGTCTTCGTCGCCCTTGTCATCTGCTACCTCTTCTTCCTCTTCTTCTTTTGAGGTTCGCCAGCAGAAGAAGAAGAAGCCTGCTTCGCCCCCGCCCACCCCCAAGAAGTCTCGCTCCGAGACTTCTAAGGGACTGCCTCCTTCCACAGGGAAGGCAGTGGGATCTCTCGTTGGCTCTTCCTGGTCTAGCAGGAGGGTGAATGCAAGATATAGACACCTGAGACAAATTAGGTCTCAACTCACAGTACCAGATATCAATGATGGGGGCCTCATCTCCATAGTCTTTGGCAGGAGATCAAGGTTTTTGTTACTTCAGGCTGGTTATTGCCTTCCTTTTCTGGAGATAGGACCCCTCTTTAAACCAGCCACTTTGCTTTTCATCAGCAGTTCCTTGACAGGGAGTCAGCTTGTCAGTTTTATCGGGAAAGGAAATTTCTTGGCTTCTGTTGGTTTGAAGGATGTTTACCTTCAAGTACCAGTTCAGTTGCATAACAGAAATATTTATGCTTCTTATGGTAAGCGAAGGGTATGCAGTTTTGCACTCGCTGTTTTGGTTTCGCTGCAGCTCCCTAAAGTTTTACATGTGTTCCATCCATGGGCTCATCAACATTATTACCTGAACAGCTGACTAATCATGTCACATCTTGAAAAAATTCATTGGCTTTATTTAACAAAGCTCCTTTAACTTTGTGAAAACTTCAGCCTCATCATAAACTGAGGCAAGTGAACAGAACTGGCACCGGGAGCATTGTATATAAGCATGGAAAGGAAAATGATGAATACCAATATATCTTTTACAGAGGATTGAATCTAGAGGTTACAGTTGTCCTTACAGCCATCTAGGAAATGATCTGTTTAGTTTTAAATGAATGTCTCTTAGAACCCCGCTCTCCAATCAACCTCTTCCTGTGTCAGTCTCTGGAGATAAACTAGTAGACCATAGGTGGTGGCAAGACACCTAAAAATAGGAGTTTTTCTTACCTTACCTATTCCAGAGTTTCTTTTATCTTTCAGTGTCCTTATTCTATGTTGAGCAAATTTCATTCTTTTTCCTGCAACGGTGGAAGAATTCATCAGTCACTTCTGGTGAAAGTTACAAAGCTGTTTTAAATTATATGTTCAGAATCCAAGGCTCAAATATCCGTACATCATCCAACCTCTTGCCATCATTTTGAAAGGGAAATTTCTTGTTAGAATTGTTAAGCCTTCTTATTGGCTCCTCTCTCTAGTTTAATCAAGCCATGTGAGGCCTCCATAACGAACTTCTACAACAGGCTTGCTTCACAATCTAACTCTAAAAACAGCTTTTTTGGCCTTCGATCCCACAGGGAATTTGGGAGCTTCCTGCCATATTTGAAACAGTCTTACATTTTGCATTGTTTAGGTAGAAGTTTGATTATGTTTTATGTTGCAGTTTTATTAACAATATTCATTATATATATATATATATATATATATATATATATATATATATATATATATATATATATATATATATATATATATATATATATATATATATATATATATATATATATATATATATATATATATATATATATATATATATATATATATATATATATATATATATATATATATATATATATATATATATATATATATACAGGTAGTAGATTGGACTTACGACCTATGCGACTTCGATTTAACCGACTTTACAACAGCTATATATATATATATATATATATATATATATATATATATATATATATATATATATATATATATATATATATATATATATATATATATATACAGGTAGAAATCGACTTACGACCTATCGACTTTACGACCGACCGACTTTACAACAGCTACGACAATATAATAATATATAATAATATTTAATTTTATATTTTGCTAAAATACGTCGAGCGCGCATACGATACTTTTTCCCGCTACCGGCAGCGTGCTCATATCCGAGAGATGCTCAGCTTTCGGCAGCGTTTAGTGTGTTTGTGTCATTCAAAAATGGTAAAAGATTCATATTTTTGTAATGTATTTTGTATTTCTATTTTTTGCAAATAAATCAAATGTAATAACAAATTACCGTATTTGATGGCTTATAAGACGCATGTCTGCATAGGACGCACCCCAATTTCAGCAGGACATTGAGGGAAAAAATAAGGTTTCCTAGCCTATGCTCATATGATTTTGGTAAGTAAAAACTGTAGTACAGTATTAGGTTATCATATGCATATTGTTTCTTACCAACAGAATCAACAAAAACATTAATAAAGAAGTTATTTACCATATTTATATTTATCAAAATATGTGTATTATACAATCAGCCATTTACTACGATCGAATGTTTTGTCTGCTGCAGAAAGCTACCTCATAGGTTTACCAATATTGCAACACATTCATTTGTAAACATTGTTTCTTACTGGCAGAATCAACAAAAACATTAATAAAGATGTTACCTACGGTAATATATGTTATATATATCCATTATATATTATAAAAGTATGCGATCAAGGGGTAAAATCCAATAAATAAAAATGTTTCCTATGTAACGGCTCGAGTCTCGTGAGCAACTGAACAAAGCCATGTTATTATTCTTAAAAGAGAATGCTAGCACGAGTTACGAAGCATCAACTCAATGGAGCCTTGTTATTATGCCTAAAGAGAATGGTAGCAGGAATTGTCAACCACCAACTGATCGAAGCCATATTGTTATGCGTAAAGAGAATGTTAGCAGGAATTGCCAACTACCAACTGAACGAAGCCTTGTTATCCGTAAAGCTCTCGAGATAATCACCAATAGGTGGCAGCACACGTACTGTAAGTCTGTAAATGTGGAATGCAGCAATCCACTGTAGACGACGATAATATTAACACATTTTAATGAAAATATCGATTAATAACAACGTAGATGTTGATTATAATACTAGCAGTAGTAATTGCGGTGATGGTAAGTGTGATAATGATAAATAATTATAATAAACTTTGTTTTTTAATAGGTTATTAGGATAACACCGAATGTTAGGCTAGGCTACAACATCTACGTGACGTTTCATGTATAATTTCGGCCAAAATTCTTAAATTTTGAGCCTACATTATGTACATAGGTCGCAGGGGGATTTTTTAGACCATTTTTTTTTTGTTAAAAAGTGCGTCTTATACGCCGTCAAATACGGTATGTATTTATTTCAAACCTATAAATAAATAAAAGTAAATAATACGTCATACGTGTAGCCGATTGGCAATGCAAATGGCGGATAAGAAAATGTAAACAGACCAGACAGATGGTTTGAATACCTACAATAAAAATGTTAAATACAGTAATAAAAGTAAGTATTAATCAAGGAGTTCAAGCATGATAAGATTTCATATGCTAAACGTAATAATAGGTACTATACATGCACATTTTTGGGATAATATAAAATGTATATGTAGGCTAGTCATACTTAGGATATAATATATGATGGATAATATACGGTAGGTACAGAATACATGTACATATGTGGTTGGTCGACTTACGACGAGATCGACATACGACCGCTCTGTCAGACCCTAATGCCGTCGTAAGTCAACGACTACCTGTGTATATATATATATTTATAACTCCATAATGTTCTTCATAAGTGAATATGAACTTGAAGAAAATTGTCTTTCCAGTACAGTAGGTGGAATTACTAAATTCTATCCAAGGAAGGAATATTGGCTGGCTTTTTGATAATAATTAGCTGTAGGAAAAAACCAGTTAATAAGAAGTTTAACTTCAAGTGCAATGTCATTTTGTAAATGTAGTTAGAATATGTTGTTTTATTATTTACCACAATTTGGGACTTATACTGGAAAAATTTAATTATCAGTATTTAATTTATTAGATTTTCTCAGTCAAAATGAAAATATCTCTGATTACAGGCAGTGGGAACAACAGTCCGAATATCTGATCAAGTTGAAGTGGAGATGATTGAGACAGATATGGTTGATGATTATGAAGAAGAAGAAGAACCTCAAGCAGAATACAGTTTTGCTGTAAGTTCAACATGTCCTTGTCTTTCTTAGTTTATATAGATAACGTTTGTTTTTTAAATGATGGTTGATACTATTTTCTTAGGGATGAATTTTAAGATCCTGACCTTAGCTTAAAGAGAAAAATGTAAATGTGCTGTGTTGTTGTTTATATTTTTTTGTGTAAAAATTGAAATGATACCTGTAAAATTCTTAGAAATAGAGATAAACATACTAGGGCATCCAGTGTATGAATAACTTTGTCTGGAACTCTGTAGTGAAATGTGAAAGTTTAAAGGAAAACTGTTGCCTCCCCTGAAAGGGAAGAGGCATTAATTTAAGTAAGAAGACAGAGATAAAGAAGCTGGGTGGGATGCTAAGTACCCTTTTTAGTTTGCCAGGAAGAATGTTTGGAGAGCTTTTGTGATATCCCAGTAAAGCCAAAGTAATAAGACAGCACAACTTAATGAGTGGTCTTATAGGCATAGGTACTACATAAGCACTACACTACACCTGGGAGTAAGGCTAATTTAAGTAGGTATAGATAATACCATAAACCATGAGAAAGCAAGACTGTGAGTTGTCTAAATATTGAGTAGTTCATGTCAAAGTTTTGTATATAATTTTTTACTGGTAATGCTACATATTCATCAAAAGTTGTTCCGACACAAAATACAAACCCTCGGTCCTTTACATTAGGAGATACTTTCAGGCGTAGGCTGGAAAACGGCCGTTGAACTTCAACAAGGTGGTTAGGCAGTTACTGTCCGGGAGGCGGGAGCACCGCCTGCCCGGATGTAAACATTCCAATTTGCTTTTCGGCCGTCGTAGCGCACGGACGTTGTTCTTCGCTCTCTGCCTGACTGCATTTTTTCTTCATCATTCTTGGTGGGAATTTTCCTTTTTTCATTTTTGTGTTATGGATAAATCATCTAAATCCTCCCATCCCCAGCGTGTATGTCCTGGGGTGGGAGGAAAAAAGTGTAATTCCTTTAGATCTAGAGTCGATGTGGACCCACACGCTCTCTGCACATCTTGCAGGGGGCGGGTGTGTTCACGCGACTCTACTTGTAATGAGTGTTGTTTGTGGTCCTCCGAGCAATGGGGCAAGTTCGAAGAAGGAGGAGATCTTACCGTCAGTAAGCCTACCAAGGAGTCGTCCGAGGGAAATACGCCCCGACGACCCGTTGGTGGCGATGTTTCGGGTTGCGTTTCTACCTCCCAGCGAACTTCCTCTTCTTGCTCCCTCTCCCTCGGTGAGGATTCCCCCTCCCCTTCCTCTTACGTTTCTTCGTTTGTGGAAGGGCACGGGGAGAGTTGGACGCGGCTTCATCTCGAAGTCTCTTCCCGTTCGGAGGGGAGTTTTCCCTTCGGAGCGGGTGGAGGCTTCTTCTATTAACCCGACTTTTGCTTCAGGTACCGGGCTCGATAGCCAGACGATGATACCAAGTTCACCCTGGCTGCACCGGGCCTACCTGGCTCGGCTCTGGAGGGTTTGGCTCCCATGGCCCCCTCTCCAGTCACGACCCACACGGCAGCAACAGCCACTACCACGACTGTCACCTTCTCGCGGTTTGTCCAGATGCGATTTCAGTTGCTTCGCATCTGGACACCCAGGTATCGGCGTCATCCGCGGGCCAGCACGCTGTTCCCCTGCCACCTGGCTTTCTGGCACCATTCTCGCGACTGGCCCCTCCTACATGGTGACGTCATCGCACCCGTATGTGACTGTTGCTGCCCCGTTGCTGAACATGGCCTGGCCTTGATACGGTTCCTCGTCTGTCTCTCCAGCCCGGCCCTTCGTCTGCCTCAGTTCCCTTTCCAGCGACCTTGGCGCGGCCCGTACCAGATCTGCATGCGGGAGGCGGCGCTTGCATCCCTGGCCCCGCCCCGCCGGTTCCTGGCCGACACGCGCGGCTCGCTGCCCAGGCAATTGCTGGTCCGAGCTCCGCCGTCTCTGCCGGGTTGCACCTTCTGCTGTTGTGGCCCCTCCCGCTGTTCCTGTTCCTGCTGTTCCTGAGTCCGTCTTCGCTTTCTTGGATTGGTGATCTGACTGCTTTCCTGAAGCAGATGGTGAAGAAGAAGAAGAAGAAGAGGTCTAGGAAGGTGTCGTCGTCGTCTTCATCTTCGTCTTCTTCATCGTCGCCGCCGTCTGCTGCTTCTTCCTCTTCCTCTTCCAAGGCTTCGCGGTCGAAGAAGAAGAAGTCTGTCTCTCCCCTAAGAAACCTCGTACTGAGATTTCTAAGGGTCTGTCTCCTTCCACACAGAAGGCAGTGGGTTCTCTCGTTGGTTCTTCCCGATCTTCGGATCAGGGAACCGCTGTTCCGGCCTCCGGGCCAGGGGCAGCGGGAACCAAGGGTGTGCAGACCAAGGTCGGCACTCTCCCCGCTGCGCCTAAGAAACCTCCTGCTTCTAAGGCCAGCGAGACGCGTCGGACTCGTTCGCGAGTTGCTCCAGTACCGGGTCTCCAAGGAGACCAGGATACCCCAGTCTGTTACGGTGGACACTTCTCGCCGTACAGACCAGGGCGTGGGACGAGAGAAAGAGCCGGGGCATGCAGGTGCCCCTTCTCTTCCTGCTGGCACTCCATCCAGTGCCAGGTCAGGTTCCCGGGATAATGCTTCAGCCCCGAGGGGCCGAGTGCATGGAGAAACAGGGAAGAAGTCCCTGCTCAGTCTTCCCGAGAGGCTTCGGCCTCGAAGAAGTCTGGGGCGTCTAGAGGACAGCGCAAGCTCGCGCCAGCCAGCCGCGCGTTCGACTCCTCCCAGTCCCAGGCCGCGCCCCACGGCCAGACTGGCTCAGGGAGGCGAACGCGCGGCTCGGCTCTCGCGAGCCGCTCCGCTCTCCTCGGAGACCGTTTCACCTGGGATGAAACGTTCTCCTCGACCTGAGGGCCCGTCATCACCGCTGGTTGGTGACCGCCCTCGGCCTGCTGCCTCTACTGGTTCTGCCAGTAAGGGCAGTGGAGCGCCCGATCTTCCTCCCCTGTCCCCTCCGCTCCTTCGGTCTCCTCCAAAGGGCGTGAGTCGGAGAGGAGGAACTCTGGGAGTGTTCTCCTCAGAGTTCAACTGCATGGGGGTATGTTCCTGGCTCGGTCCTTGGCTCGACCAGGTCCTATGCCCGTGTAGTTCAGGAAGATCCTCAGGGGTCTGCCGAGGTTCTCCCTCCTGAGGGGAGAGTAGTTCGGGAGGACCGCACCCTGGAAGGACTTGAAGGTCCTCTGCCTCAGGATCGGACACCCCGAAATACAGAGGACTTTTTCGGAGGTTATAGCGCTGATTCGTCGGCACAATGACCTCGGGAAGGACCACGGCCGTCTGTGGATTGTCCTTGGCGCCTCGAATCCTTCTGGGGTCCTAAGAAGGAACCCAAGGCTTCGGTGGGGCTGCCGTGGTCCACGCTTGCCGAGGGGGTACTCGATCAGGTGAACGGTCTTGTGTCTGGGCAAGACAGTTCCCTTCGATCGAGCCGCTCGGAGAAGCTTCTTCCTCCCCTCTACCTCGTCAGAAGCGCTTTACTCTCCAATAGAAGGAGCGTTGCTGACTAAACAGGTTGACCCGGACCTGACTCGTCTGGATCCGGGTCTTTCGTTGCAGCAATTGTCGGCAGAGAATGTTTCTCTCTCCCAGCAAGAAGCTGCAACCCTGGAAGCCACCGCCATGGCGGCCTTTCAGGCAGTCTCCTGGCTCGATCTGTGGTCCTTCACAGTATCGAAGGTAGCCGCTTCCTCAGGCGCTATCGTACCTGGGGAGGACTCTGCTTTTGGGAGACTGTGCCAGTCTGGAGGTAGGGCTATTTCCTACCTTGCCCACCAGACTGCAAACCTGTGGGCAAACTTGGTGTTAAAGCGAAGAGACGCCGTTCTCTCTCGCTTTGCCAAGTCTGTAGGTCCTGAGTCGGCAATCGCTCTGCGGAATGGACCGTTGCTGGGTTCCTCCTCTCTCTTCCCTAGAGAGTTGGTGGATGCCGCGGTAGACAAACGCCGTGCCGATGAGAACGACCGGCTTGTCCACCAGGCAGTGGTTAAGACCTCTGGGTCTTCTCGTTCCACTGCAGCCAGGTCTTCGGGCCAGGCTGGCCCTTCCTCGGCCCCTAAGAAGTCCCAGTCTTCGAAGGGGTCCCGAGGAAACACCCAGCCTTCTTCTTCCTCGAAAAGGGGGGGTTACTCCGTCCTTTTCAGCCCCTTTCCAATCCGGTAGGGGGCAAGGGTAAGAAGAAGAAGGGGAAACGCTTAGGGGCGGCGTTCCCAGAAGCTGCCAAAGGTGGGGGTGCCTGTCGAGCCATTGGGCAACGTGGCAGCGACATGGAGCCGAGACCTGGATAGTGGATGTTCTTCGGGAGGGATATCTCCTACCCTTCGAGTCTCGGCCTCCCCTCACCTACACACCGGTCCATCTCCAAACTTATCTTTCAGGTTCGTTGAAGGACATCGCACTACAGCAAGAAGTGCAAGCCATGCTGAGCAAGAATGCTGTAGAAGTCGTGTCGGACCAGTCTCCAGGCTTTTACAGCCGGATCTTTCTCGTAGAGAAGGCATCAGGGGGATGGAGACCAGTCATAGACCTCTCTCCTTTGAACCGTTTCCTTCGCCAGACTCGGTTCACGATGGAAACAGCACGATCGGTGCTGGCCTCCATCAGGAGAACGACTTCATGCTTACGGTGGACTTGAAGGATGCGTATTTTCAAATACCCATCCATCCGTCCCTCGCGCAAGTACCTCCGCCGTCCTCGGGAGTCGGTCTTCCAATTCAGGGCACTTTGTTTCGGGCTCTCGACCGCTCCCCAGGTGTTCACGAGTGTTCTCTCGTGTCAGCTTGGGCCCACTCGCACGGGATACGTCTTCTGAGGTATCTCGACGACTGGCTAGTCCTGGCGAGCTCTCGCTCGCAGTTGCTACAGGACAGGGATCGTCTCCTCGAGTTTTGCCGGGATCTAGGGATCGTGGTAAATCTGGAGAAGTCAGATCTCACCCCCAAGCAGAGGACGAAATACCTGGGCATGCTGATAGACACGGTGGCAGCAAAAGTCTTTCCCTCGGACTCTCGTATCAGCAAGTTCAAGGAGGCAGCACAGTTGTTCCTGTCTCGACAGGAGCAACAAGCTCGGCAATGGCAAGTCGTCATCGGTCACCTGTCGTCATTAGAAAAGCTAGTTCCTCACGGGCGTCTTCACTTGCGGTCTCTCCAGTGGAGACTAAAGGAGCTCTGGTCCCAGTCCCGAGACCCCCAGTCCTTCCTCATTCCTCTTTCCGAGGAAGTGAGAAAGGACCTCCACTGGTGGTTGGACGACAGGAACCTCTTAATAGGAGTATCCCTGCATACCCTCCGGACATGCTTCTGTTTTCGGACGATCGACCGAGGGATGGGGCGCACACCTGGAGGAGTTGCTGACTTCGGGAGTGTGGCACCGAGACGACAAGCACCTTCACATCAATATTCTGGAGCTCAGGCGGCCTTCCTGGCTCTCCAGGAGTTCCAGGATCGAGTGATGGGACACTCCGTGGTGTTGATGAGCGACAATACCACGGTAGTGGCATATGTCAACAAGCAGGGGGGACTGGTGTCCCATCAGCTTCATCAGTTGGCAATGCAGGTGCACGAGTGGGCAGTAGCTCACTCGGTAGAGCTGTCAGCCAGATACATTCCAGGCAAGAGGAATGTAGTGGCGGACAAGCTCAGCCGCCAGAGCCAGGTGGTAGGGACCGAATGGTCCTCCATCAGGAAGTAGCGGAAAGGCTGTTCGACCTGTGGGGGCGCCCAGTGATAGATCTGTTCGCCACCCGGCACAACAGAAAACTTCAGGTCTTCTGTTCGGTCGTGCGGACCCATGGGCCGCCTGCGGAGGACGCTTTCCAACATCCGTGGGACAACCTCGACACGTACGCCTTTCCTCCATTCTGTCTGATTCGTCGGGTAATCAGCCGAGTGATGATCACCCCGAATCTCAGAATGACTCTGGTGGCACCCAAATGGCCACAGGCGAATTGGTACCGGACCTGCTAGCTCTCCTCTCCGAGGCACCGAGAGAGATTCCCCCTGGCCCAACCTTCTGCGTCAACCTCACGCACAGCGGTTCCACCTGGCAGTGCATTCCCTGTGTCTTCACGGCTGGAGGTTATCCACCATCTCTTGCGAGCGAGAGGCTTTTCACGCCGCGCAGCAACAGAGATGGCAGGATACCTCAGAAGATCCTCCGCAGCGGTATACCAGGGAAAGTGGTCCGTCTTCTGTGGTTGGTGTCGTCGAAGGGGTATCTCTCCGGTCAGAGCTACTGTTCAGCAGGTCGCGGACTTCCTCGTCTTCCTTCGCCGAGAGAAGCTTCTCTCCATTTCAGCAGTAAAAGGCTACCGCGCCGCACTCGGCCTAGTCTTGCGGCTGAAAGGAGTAGACATCTCTTCCTCTTTCGAGATTTCTCTACTCATGAGAAGCTTCGAACGGTCTTGCCCACCCAGGGACCTCAGGCCCCCTGCGTGGGATGTGACTCTCGTTCTAAGGAGCCTGACTCGTGCACCTTACGAGCCTTTAAGAGAGTCGTCAGACAGGGATCTGACCCTCAAGACCGTTTTCTTGCTTGCCCTGGCGTCGGCGAAGAGAGTTGGCGAACTTCATGGACTTTCCTTTGATGTAAAACACTCAAGGGGATGGGGATCAGTTACGCTCGATTTCATCCCGGATTTTGTAGCGAAGACTCAGAATCCTTCGGTCCCTGACGCACGGTTCGAGTCCTTCACGATCCCCTCCCTAGAGGACTTCGTAGATAATGATCCAGACGAGATGCTACTGTGTCCTGTTAGGGTGCTGCGGCGCTATCTGAAGAAGACTCGGCACCTCCGGCCTGAGTGTCGACGACTCTTCGTTAGCACCGGCTCGACCAAGAAAGAAGTGTCCAAGAACACCATCTCTTTTTGGCTTCGTGAGACAATAAGGAGAGCGTACTCTGCTGCAGGAGAAGACGACACCGTGCGCCGTCGGTCCGAGAGCTCACGAGGTCCGCAGCATTGGTCCATCCTCGCATTCGGAAGAATATGTCGGTACCACAGGTACTGAAGGCAGGTGTGTGGTCCCGACAGACTACCTTCACTTCCTTCTACCTCCGGGATGTTGCACATAAGTCCTTGGACACTTTTTCCTTGGGTCCTGTGGTGGCTGCTCAACAAGTTGTGTAGCTTATCCAGCTCCCCTAACGGGACAGGTTGCATCTCGCCTATGTTGTACGGTAAGGATTGGGGAGATGTTTGTTGAGTGACTGGCCTCTTTTCCTTCTCCCTATCCTAAGCTCTCTTCCCACGGGCAGGGAGCGGACGTGCCGTTACAAGCTGGACCGGGCGATCGAGGCAGGTAAGCACATAACGTGAGCTTCCGTTCTATTTCCTTTCAGGTTATAGAAGCAACCCCCACTCCTTTCTCTTGCAAGGGGAGGAAGGAGTAAATGACTTTGAGACAAACCCAATGCTTGTATTTGCCTTATTGTCATCCGACGTCATTTCTTCCTAGCCTACTTCGCATGAACTGACGTTTCCCTCTTTCATGCAAAGGGTCCCACAAGTCTGACATAGATCTTGCGTTTCTTACAACCCGATCTTTTGTCAGAGGTGATTTTCCCTTCCTCGCTCTTACGACCAGGAAGGGAAGACAAGGTGGTGAACTCCAGTCAGTTCAGAGAGACTTTTTCAGATTCCTCCCTCCAATCAGTAAGTCTCCTAATGTAAAGGACCGAGGGTTTGTATTTTGTGTCGGAACAAATAACAATTTTTGAAAGTAAATTGTATTTTTCCTAACTATACAAACCCGAGGTCCTTTACAGTTATGCCCACCTCATGCCACCCCTCAATCTGTACATGGGCCGAAAGGCAAATTGGAATGTTTACATCCGGGCAGGCGGTGCTCCCGCCTCCCGGACAGTAACTGCCTAACCACCTTGTTGAAGTTCAACGGCCGTTTTCCAGCCTACGCCTGAAAGTATCTCCTAATGTAAAGGACCTCGGGTTTGTATAGTTAGGAAAAATACAATTTACTTTCAAAAATTGTTATTTTTATTCAGTCTATATTGTTCTTAAAAATAGTTTCGTTTATTTTTCTCATATAGAAACAGAAAATAATATAAATATATCAGAAAAATTAACAAATAATGCAGCACTCTATTGGACTCTACACCAAAAATGAGGGCTTTACTGAAGTGAAGTGCTTAAGACATGATGTAGCCTGTACAGTATCAGACTTCCACTAATACTCTCATTATGTTGACTGTCAAGTTTCCATAGGCTAACCTGTGGTATAATATATAAGAAATGCCAAAGATTACTGCATTTCAGATAAAATTAGACTGTATTCATTTTTTTATACTTTGGCTATTCATACTGATGAGTTTTAGTATTTAAATTTTTTATAGTGTAGTCACCTGTTTTGTCCTCAAGGAGTTACCCTCCATGGTTTACCAGAGCTCCATGGGGACCAAACTAATATCAAAGAACTCTCTTCTAGTTGGTTTTCTGGCCAGGTGTTGTGTTGTAATGATAAATGCTACAAGTGATGGAGTATATAATGGACTCAAGGATGAGAGGGCACTTTCCCTTAGCTTCAGCGAAGCTGTTACCCAGTTATTTTCATTGTCAAAACCTGCTAGCAGAAGTGACTAGTGCACATGCACAGTCTGCCATATTGTTGACAGCAGACCGGCACAAACAACCAAGAACTATTACTTTCCTTTGGTCAATACTGAACAGTTTACTTCATTACCAGTGCTCTGTAAAATTGGCTTTTTTCTCTGGTTTCGTTATGGAAACATCTACAGAAGCAAGTTAAGTGCCTAATTTTAAGTTCCAGTTAAAGTTTTAGCTTTAAACTTTTGGAATTGGTAATTAATTCGTGTGGAAGCTGAAAAACTTGGTGTTTTCTTGCAATCACATGGCTGGCGCTTAATCATATCGCTGATTGGTAATTTTGAAAAGCACAAATTGTTTTTGAAGAATGTGTCATTCTAATTAAATGTTTTAACTAAAAGAAATGTTCTACAATTTATCATTATTGTAGAAAATCTTTTCAGATTATATGATGTCTACAATAATCTAGGCAGTAGTTACATCAAATTAAGTGAGAATAGGTTAATACAGTAGTGAATGTTGTCTGTAGCCTATAATCTAGGATTACATATCGTTAAGTGTGAGCTAAATAATCGGGATCGGGTAGTAGTACCCTTAATTAAGGTAAGAACCCTTTAAGAAGTACCCTATTATGGGCTTAGACAAGAGCCTAGCTTAGACCAAGGACCCCAGGATTAGATAGTAGCAACAATCTGGGCAAGATAAAATGGTAATGTAGGTATAAGGCTACATATTAGTAAAATTTTTAATTTTTATATAGCCTATACACTTAAGCATGATCTAAATAATCTGGTCTAGGCAGCATCTGATATTAGGTTAAGTGGTAACATTTTACGAAACATCCCACTATTGGATTGATGGTAGCCTAGCTTTAAAGCTACATTTATTCCTACATGATATACAAACCATCAGTCCTTTACATTAGGAATTACTTACAGTGGAGCTGGAAATAGCCATTGAACTTTCAAACAAGGTGGTCAAGCAGTTAGCCCACCCGGACGTAAACACTCCAATTTGCTTTTGGCCTTCGTGTGGTGCAGACGTGTGTTCTTTCACTCTCTGCCCTGACTGTCGTTGAGCTGTTTTTTCCTGGTGGGATCTTTCTTTCTTTGTTATGTTTGAATATATGTGTGTTTGTGTCTTATAAACTATGCAGACCCACGAATCAGACAAGCCTGTGTGCAAGCCCGCCTACCCCCCGTGTGTGTGCCCCAGGGTTGGTGGCAAGAATTGCCAGAGCTCCTCTCTTATGTTGATGTTGAGCACTCCTGGGGAACCTGGAAGTCTTGGGGAAGTGGTCGTTGGAAGAAAAAGGGCTGCATATCAACGTGAGATCTGCAACACTTTGCAACACAGGTACACAGCAAGATTGTAGCGGTACATGCGGACAATACCATGGCCCTGGCATACATCAAACATCAGGGAGGGACACACTCCTTTTCTCTCTGCGAAGTAGCGAGAAATCTGCTATGTTGGGCGGATCGGAACCAGACACGATTAGTCTTCCGGTTCATACAGGGCAAGTGCAATGTCCTGGTGGATGAGCTGAGCCGTCACAAGCAAATTCTCCCCACGGAGTGGACATTAGATCTTCGAGTCTGTGCCAACCTTTGGAAACTTTGGGGTCAATTGAGCATAGACCTATATGCAACTTCCAGGAATTACCGTCTTCCTCTGTTTTGTTTCCCATTTCCGGATCCTCTAGCTTGGGTGACGGATGCAATGATCTTGGACTGGTCCAACTTAGACCTTTACGCTTTTCCCCCATTCGGAATGATACGGGAAGTATTAAGGAAGTTTTGCTCTCACCAAAATGTTAAGATGACTCTCGTGGTGCCCTTCTGGCCGCAGAAGGAGTGATTCCCAGACCTGATCAATCTACTCATAGATTTTCCGAGGCTCCTTCCCGAAATTCCAAGCCTGCTCAGACAGCCCCATGTCAGGAGGTTTCATCAAAGACTATCCTCACAGGCCCTAACAGGATTTTGACTGTCTACAGACTCATTAGAGTGAAAGGCTTTTCTAGAGCAGCAGCAGAGGCTATCACCAGATGTAGACGCATTTCCTCCAATAAGGAGTTGGTGCAGGAGAAATAAAGTCTCTTCCTCAAAAACTTCTATCACTCAAATAGCAGACTTCCTTTTCTATTTGAAATCCTCGAAAGGGTTGTCGGTTGCTACTATAAAGGGTTACAGAGGCATGCTAAGCTCCTTTTTTCGTCATAGAGGCGTAGACATTTTGAACAACCTAGACTTGTCCGATCTGATTAAGTCTTTTAATATCTCCAAGTCCAAGAAAGAGGCTTCCTTCTCTTGGAATCTTGATGTGGTCCTTAAGTGGCTTTCCGATCCTCGATTTGAACCAATGCGCTCTTCTTCTCTAAGGGATTTGACTCGGAAAACTCTCTTTCTGGTGGCCTTAGCAACGGCTAAGAGAGTAAGTGAACTGCAATCTACAGTATAAGCAAAAGGATCGGTTTTCTGCAAGGTAATGCAGTCTGCTCCCCTTTGCTTGGTTTTCTAACTAAAAATGAAAACCCGTCACATCCCTGGCCCCGTTCTTTTTCAATTCCGAGTTTATTGGATATCCTAGGCATGGAAGAAGAAGAGAGAGAGCTGTGTCCTGTTCGTGCCCTTCGTTATTATTTACATCGAATGGAGAAGATTAGAGGCCAGTTTAGTAATCTCTGGTGTTCGGTTAAAAACCCTTCTAGACCCCTTTCGAAGAACACCATTTCGTTTTTCTTGAGGGATCTCATAGTTGAGGCACACTCTCAATTAGTGGAAACGGACTTAATGCTTTTGAAAGTTAAAGCACACGAGGTTAGAGCAGTTGCTATTTTGGTAGCGTTCAAACAATCTTTCGCTCTCAGCCATCCTGGAGGCAACACATTGGAAGTACAAGTCGGTGTTCGCAATGCACTATTTGCGGGACGTCGAGCCAATTTATGATAACTGCATTACCCTAGGACCTGTGTCCGTAGCTGGCGTAGTGATGGGTGAGGAAGTGTAGGAAGCCTCCCTTCCTTTCCTTTTCTCTTCACCTTGAAAATGGTGTTGAGTTCTTGGGGAGCCTAGGAGGGTACGATGTACCTGGAGTGCCCACTAGTTAATTATGTGTTGGGTAGTGGTCTTGTTTTTATTTTTAATCATTGTTTAAGTATGGTATAGGTGACTTTGTTGTTCTGTTTTTGTTATTGTTGTGGTACTGTGCCCAGGGCAGGGGCAACTATTTATGCTTTGGTGGCCTTCAGTGTACACCTTCGTCGCAAAGCTTAACCTTATACTTCGTCAGCCATCGGAGTACTCCTTCACTGCGAAGTGTCCCACTTAAGTAGAGGTGCTTTTGGCCATGCTGCCACGCTGCTGCAGGTGAGATGAGCACCTCCAGAGGCAGTATCGACCTGCAGCAGCTCTCTCATCTGGTAAGGAACAACTAATTATCTTCTTAATTTTAAAGTAAGATTTTCCATGATTCCCCTCCTCCTTTCAATGTGGAATCAGCTAAGTAATTACTGGGTAAGTTACATATATAAAAATGACATTTTTATAATAAAATAAAGTTTTATATGTACTTACCCAGTAGTTACAGATGGAGCCCACCCGCCTCCCCGCACATGGACTCTTTTTTGCATAAACAAATTGTTGTGTTGGCGGTGTCGCTCCTCTTTCGTACCCCGAAAGTGGGCGGGGCATAGTCACCTATACAAACAAAAGAATCGCTACCACAAAGTCACAATTCTAACTGCCGTTTAAATAGAAACTCTTAGCTAAGTAATTACTGGGTAAGTATATATAAAACTTTATTTTACTATAAAAAGTCATTTTTTTACCAGTTACACTTCTCCATGTACTACCTGTTGTTTTTGTAAACAATATATGTCCATGTTTATTCTGCTTAGCCTCTCCACTGTTTCACTACTTTTTTTTTTATTAAGTATGTATTTTTATTTTCTTGGAATTCTTCATATCCTTTGTCTACTAAAAGGAAGTTTGAGGCAGTTTTTGTTTTGAGAATTCATTGTGTTTGTTGAAGGAACCATTGTAACTAAAGAGCCTAACCATGAATTTTATTTTGATTTCATTTTAGAACATTCCACCTATTGAGGCAGATGATGTTGGAGAAGATAACTTTGAGAGTTTTGAAGTAGCAGAAACTTCTGCAGCAGCTGGAGCAGCAGCAGAAGAAACCGATGATGAAGACGATTCCTTAACTGAACCTGTAAACAGAAAAGAACAGGATGAACTCATCAGTCGCTTAATGACAGATGGAATGTCTTTTACAGAGGTAGCATCTTTGCCTTTACAAAGTTATCAGATTGCTGTAAATAGAGATACATAAATGAAGTGTGGGTAATTGAAAGCAATAATTGTTTAGTTATGGAGGTTACAATTTTTGTGACAGGTGTCTAGTTTTCCTGGAGAGTAGAATATTAGTCTGTGGTTTACAATTCATGCTGATTTCATGTTAGGTTGCAGCACTATTGGGAGAAGACGCTGATGTTGACAGTGACGTTGAAGATCCTCTATCAGTTACCCAGGAGCCCGAATGTCCTGGAGAAGACCACGCAGCAGAATTTGAAAAAGAGCTTAATGAGCAACAGAGGTGATACAAGTTTTCCTTGAGTTTTTTGTTAATTATGTCTGTGGTGCAGGTTGGATAATGTTTAAAATGCATGATGGTTGACTGGATAGTACATATCTATGCATGGTAATGATCATTCATTGGGAATTTTTAGAGTTGAATTGAAAATGGAGCAGGTGAAATATATACAGTCGTGTAATAATAATTATGTTGTCAAATTGTTTTAAAGTACAGTGCCCCCCCCCCCCCTTTTTTTACATGTTTCACATTTCTGTGTTTCATTTTGTTGCGGATTTTTGTGGAACACATCATTCACTTGTTCATTGGGGAAATGTCATTAATTTGTGGGTTTTTCTTTGGGCTGTGTCTCTAAAATAATCACTAATTCCCTTTTTTTTCGTAGAGCAACACTGTGTATTCACTAATTATTTATTTTTTCATTAAAATTTATGTATACTGAGAGAGAGAGAGAGAGAGAGAGAGAGAGAGAGAGAGAGAGAGAGAGAGAGAGAGAGAGAGAGAGAGAGAGAGAGAGAGAATATGACGGCACAAGAATTTTCTAATAAATCTATGGGCGATGATGAGCACTAAGCACATTTGTAGGTGACAGGACCCTGCCCACTTTCGTGGTAAGAGAGAGGAACAACACAGCCAGTAGCTCAATTTGTTTATGCTTAAATGTCTATGTGCGGGAAGGAGGGCGGGTTCCATCCATAATTACTGGGTAAGTATATATAAAACTTTATTTTATCATAAAAATGTCATTTTTGTATAAGTAACTTACCCAGTAATTACTTACTGATTCCACATTGAAAGGCATTGGGGAATCATGGACAATACTAAAGTTCCCAAAACATTGAAAAAGTCAATAAATGTGAGGGAATAAAAATTTGGCTAGCATTGAAGCAATGCTTGTTGTTTCCTTGCCTGGTGAGATAGCTGCTGCAGTTAGATACTGCCTCTGGTTGGAGCTCATCTCAACCTGTAGTGGCGTGGCGGTATAGCCATGAGGCGCCTCTACTGAAGTGGGAAACTTCGCAGCAAAGGAGTACTCCGAAGGCTGACGAAGTATAAAACGAGCTTTGTGGTGGAGGTCATTACCAAAGGCCAACAAAGGATACAGATCTGCCCCTGAGACAGTGGCACAATAAAAAAAATACTATTTAACAAAGTCACCTACGCCACATAATTAAAAACACAAAATTAAAAATATGACCACTACCCAACACTAAGAACTGGTGGGCACTCCAGGTACTTTGTACCCCCCAGGCTCCCATAGGACTCAATACCATGTTCAAGGTGAAGAGACAAAAAATAAAGAAGGGATGCTTCCTACACTTCCTCACCCATTACTATGTCCTATGCCAGCTACGGACGCAGGTCCCAAGGTACTGCAATTCTCGTAAATTGTCTTGATGTCTTGCAAGTAGTGCATCGCAAACACTGATTTGCCCCTCCAATATGTTGCTTGCAGAATCAAAGAGAGGGAAAGGTGGTGCTTAAAAGCCAGCAACATCATGTGCTCCAGTCTTTTCTGTGCTATGTATGCTTGTGTGTGATTGCTAATATTTTATTATGCAAACCCCTAACTTACAACGGTCTGAGGAGAGGTAAGGACAATCCTTGCAATTAGTTCCTCCCCTGCTTCTTATAGGGTAATGATTGAATTAACCCCCCCCCCCCTCCACTGCTGATGACTGCTTATGATGAGTGAGAGAAATGCGCCCTTCCTTACCAGACTGGGCAGACCAGAAATAATCCAAGGGTGCTTCCTCAAGAAAATGGTGCATGCTTATCAACATACATGCCTGTAAAGTACAGAAAAGAAAACGTATCTTTATCTTGGAAATCAGCTACCATAGAAGAGGGAGTAGTGACAGTGGGAGCTAGGAGGAGCAATATTGTGAAAGTAAGACTAGGAAAAGGATGTTTGTTGCACATAATATTGATACATATTGATTTGGAAAATAGGAATGCATAGTTCAAAGCCAAAATCAAGGGAATGAAAATAGAGGAACTTGATGTCTTTTTTCTTCTTAAAGTGATTTTTTTGCAGCATTTACTACTATTTATGAAGAAAGACATGAAATTTATCCACCTAAAATTCTCTGTAATGTAGGTACCAGCTGAAACGAAAAGGTGGTGGTGAAAAGCGTCGACGACGTCGGTTACCAGCAGCACTACAGGGCCTCATGGGGGAAGCAAATTTGCGCTATGCAAGGTGTGATTATGATGAAGCAATCAAGATGTGTATGGAAGTAATCAGACAGTTTTCTCATTCACCTGAGCCATATCAGGTAAAGTATGATATTCATTCAGAAGCTTTTTGTACAGAAAATGCACCTTAGAGAAAGTCAGTGCAAGTGGTGCATAATACTGCAGACTACCTTTACCACAATTTTGTTGCTTGTATTGCTGCTGATAAATCAGATTTATTTGCCTTTGTTAAAAAAAGGTGATTTTTGATAGTGTAGTAGCTCATTTCATCCTGAGAGAGTTACCCTTCCATGGTCTACCAGAGCTCCATGTTGACCAAACTAATGTCAAAGAATCCTCTCATAGCTGGTCTCGTGGCCGGGTATTGTGTTGTAGTGATAAACACTGTAACACTTGACGGAGTGTGTAATAGACACAAAGAAAGAGGCCACTTTCCCAAATCTTTATAGCAAGGCTGTATACTCAGGTTCTTCCATTGTCAAAACCTGCTTAGAAGAAGTGATTGATGCCCATGTGCATGATAATTAGTTCTGCCTCTAGAGCAGTCTTCTTTTAGAGATGGCCCCCTGACTAATGTAATCATTACTGTGGCACCCCTTCCTCACCATCCCACCATATCATATGAATAAACCTCTTATTTAATGAATAAAATTATCATCCATCCTCAAACCTTTGTTTGCATCTCTGAACTTGGACAGTCAAGCAACAGCAAGAGATGCCTTCCTACAAGATTGGAACAAATAGAGAACAATATACCTTTGTCCTCCATTGTCCCAGATTTCGAAGGTTTTGAACAAGCTTCTAACCTTGAAAGGAACAGTTTGCGTAATAGCCCCAAATTGGCCAAATAGGCATGCATTACTGTTACTCCAACAACGGGCAAAGAGTTCAATTCCACTACCGTCTGCTGTTCTATCCCAGACAGTAAGGGGGAGAGTCATCTATGAATCTTCCTTTCTAAGCCAAGACCTTCACGAGTGGATTTTTAAAATATTGTTTACTGTGAAAATTATTCACCCAATATTGCTAGGTACCTAGTGCAGAAACGATGGACATCATCTATCCGACAATACCAGTCCTTTTGGAAGATATGGTTAGATTATATCCATACTGAGGACCGAATTGAAATTTCTATGGAAACTTTTAAAATTTTTTATATACCTTTTTGAAGACAAATGCCATGCTGTTACAACAATCACAGCATACAAGGCAGCATTAACGGAACCCTTGCTTCATGGATTCAGGATTGACTCTGAGATAGAAATTGTCACTTCCCTTCTCCGGTCTTTGCACTATAAAGACCCATTCCCAAAAGACTTCCTATTACTTGGTCCCTGTACAAGGTGCTTAGACTTTTATCAACCCCTCAATTCAGCGGACCCAATACAACCACAACTCACATGCTGCGAAAGGCGATCTTCTTAACCCTTTAACGCCGAAGCCCTATTTACAAAAACGTCTCCCGTATGCCGGCGGCGTTCGGTGAGTTAGCGCCGAAGCGGAAAAAAAGTTTTTTTCAAAAAATCACAGCACGCTTAGTTTTTAAGATTAAGAGTTCATTTTTGGCTCATTTTTTTTGTCATTGCCTGAAGTTTAGTAGCAACCCTCAGAAATGAAAAAAAATATCATTATCATATATAAATATTGGGATATATGACAGCGAAAAAAAAAACTCGTATATAATTGTATACAAATCACACTGTAAGCAAAACGGTTAAAGCTAATGAGTTAATTTTTTTTAGTTGTATTGTACACTAAACTGCGATGATTTTGGTATATAACAAATTTTAAAACGATCAAACCAACACAGAGAAAATATTATCACAAAATGATGCATGAATTCGTAATGCGCGGACGTAAAAAAATGTTTTTTTCAAAAATTCACCATAAATCGAAATATTGTGCTAGAGACTTCCCGTTTGTTGAAAAATGAAGCTAATTGATTGAATATTACTAGACTGTAAGTGTTTTAGCTTACAATTGCAGTTTTCGACCATTTCGGTCGAGTTAAAGTTGACAAAGTCGAATTTTTTCTATTTATCGTGATTTATATGGAAATTTTCAAAACTGATAAAAGCTACAACCATGAGTTATTTTTTGTTGTATTGTACATGAAATTGCGCACATTTTCATATATAAAACATTATGTAACGACTAATATAAAGCGGTGCAAATATTACGACAACGAGACGAAAAAATTTCTGAGATGTTGGCCGAGTTACGCGCAAGAGCGTAAGGAAAATGTTTTTAAAATATTCACCATAAAAAGAAATATTGTGCTAGAGACTTCCAATTTATTGCAAAATGAAGTTAAACGATTGAATATTACTAGAATGTAAGAGTTTTAGCTTACAATTGCGTTTTTTTACCATTTCGGTCAAGTTAAAGTTGACCGAAGGTTGAAATTTTGGCAGTTATCGTGATTTATGTGAAAATATTTCAAAACTGATAAAAGCTACGACCATGAGCTATTCACTGTTGTATTCTACATGAAATTGCGCACATGTTCATACATAAAAGTTTATGTAACGACTAATGTAAAATGATGCAAACATTACGACAACACGACGAAAGAATTTCTGAGATGTTCGGCCGAGTTACAGCGCGCAGGCGTAAGGAAAAATTTTTTCAGAAATTCACCATAAATCGAAATATTGTGCTAGAGACTTCCAGTTTGTTGCAAAATGAAGGTACATGATTGAATATTACTAGAATGTAAGAGTTTTAGCTTATAATTGCGTTTTTTGACCATTTCGGTCGAGTGAAAGTTGACTGAAGCTTGAAATTTTGGCAGTTATCGTGATTTATATGAAAATATTTCAAAACTGATAAAGGCTACAACCATGAGTTATTTTCTGTTGTATTCTACATGAAATTGCGCACATTTCCATATATAAAACTTTATGTAACGACTAATATAAAACAGTGCAAACATTACGACAACGTGTGAAAGAATTTCTGGCGCGGACGTAAGGAAAAAGTTTTTCAAAAATCACCATAAATCGAAATATTGTGCTAGAGACTTCCAATTGGTTGCAAAATGAAGGTAAATGATTGAATATTACTAGATCGTAAGAGTTTTAGCTTAAAATTGCGTTTTTTTACCATTTCGGTCGAGTCAAAGTTGACCGAAGGTTGAAATTTTGGCAGATATCGTGGTTTATATGAAAATATTTCCAAATTGATAAAAGATACAACCATGGGTTGTATTTTGCTGTATTGTACATGAAATTGCACACATTTTCATATATAAAACTTTATGTAACGGCTAATATAGAACAGTGCAAAAATTACGACAAAATGATGAAAGAATTTATGAAATTTTTGGCTGAGTTACCGCCCGTGCGTAAGAAAAAAGTTTTTTTCAAAAATTCACCATAAATCGAAATATTGTGCTAGAGATTTCCAATTTGTTGCAAAATGAAGGTACATGATTGAATATTACTAGAATGTAAGAGTTTTAGCTTACAATTGCGTTTTTCGACCATTTCGGTCGAGTCAAAGTTGACCGAAGGTTGAAATTTTTTGTAGTCGACATACAGTACGTCCACTCGGCACCCAGCAGACAATTTTAGTCGACGTATGATACGTCCAATAGGCGTTTAAGGGTTAATTGTGTTAGCTTCAGGAGCTTCATGATATTAGGAAAGTCAGAACATCTTTGGCCTTCTTCAGAAATGTCTGTTTCGAAGTAGTCTCCAAATGTACAGGGTGGTCATCAGAGATAGTATTTTTTAAAAACATTATTGCCACAAGCTCGAACAAATTCGACTACACTGTATCAGTAGGTGCCATGGTTATTCCTAACCCCTAGGCACTACAGCAGAAAACCAGGGGTTTTATTGATGGTGAGTATGCTAACTATTGCTGGGAGAAGGGCGACAGTACTGCAGCCAAACCCAGCATGCATAGATAAGCCACTGCAGAGCTACAATCCAGGCGACAGAACTGCAGCCAAACCCAGCATGCATAGATAAGCCACTGCAGAGCTACAATCCAGAAGCATAAGTTTGTGTATAGTTTCTTGTTCTTTGGAATAATGAATGGGGCTTTAAATTTGTGGCTTGACCTCAGACCAGAAATGTTTTTCTTTTGGGTGTTGGGATTAAAAATTGAGAGCTTACCTTTTTGTTACCTGTCAGTTTCTTTGTAAAGCTCCTTGAGGATGAAACAAGCGACTACGCTATCAAAAAACAAGTTTTTGATGTAGGAAAAACCTATTTTTGGTAGTCGCTGTTAAGTCCTCAAAACCCTCCCACTTCCTTGATGAAAAGGCATGGGACTTGGGCAAGGGACCATCCTGCACTGACCAACAGAAAGTAATGCCTCATGGTCTCCACGCGGGTCTGTTTTTGACACTATGACAGACTGTGCATGCGCATTAATCACTTCTTCTAAGCAGGATTTGATGATGGAAGAACCTGGGTATGCTACAGCCTCACTGTAAAGATTTGGGAAAGTGCCCCCTTATTTTTTAGTTCATTACATACTTCATCAAGTGTAACAGTGTTTATCACTACAACACAATGCCCAGCTACAAGACTAGCTATAAGAGAATTCTTTGGCATTAGTTTGGTCATGGAGCTCTGGTTGACCATGGAAGGGTAACTCCTTGAGGACTCAACAATGACTACCAAAAATAGATTTTCCCTACATCAAAACCTGTTTTTTAACTCCTAAATAATTTCCTGGTGACAAAATTTGGTGGACACTACAATATTATTTTTTTGACAATAAATAAAAATAGTACCGTGAAAGGTTCTAAGGTTCTAGGATGGAATTTTTCTACACTACAGAACACTGAAGAGTCCAAAGACTTCTATTTTTTTAAAAGAAATTTCTGATTTCTGAGAATCGAATTATTTTGTGCAGTGAGGTTATGTCCATGTGCTGATAATTGTTGTTCTAGAAGAATTATAGTGAACTGATAATTTTTTTATCAGAGTCCTCTAGTTTGAAAATCAAAATCTGTTGGGTAAACAAATATTACATGTTTAGTGAAGTATGATTTTTTATAAATTTGAATTGGAGACATTTTTAAAATTCACATACTCAAAATGCTGCTTGTACAATGCTGTAATTAAGTGTATTATTTTGAATAAGCAATAACCTATAGCTTATCAGTAGCATAGTAGAACTTACATGAAGATGAAGTTTATACAAATCCAGTTGTTTTGGTTGAAAACCTATTGTGTGACATAGCTTATTTTTTAATGTGTAAATATATTGTCAGCAACAAGGTCCAGTAAAATTTTTGATGTTTTTTCTATCAATTTATTCAAAATGCAGACCCTGGGAATGATCTTTGAAGAAAAGAAAATGATAAACAAGTCACTTCAGTTCCTTCTGATAGCTGCATTTCTTAGTCCTAATGCAGAGGAATGGGAAAAATTAGCTGATCTTTCTTTACACCAGGTGAGTACCTTCAAGAGAGTTACTTTATATGATGGCATTTAAGATCCCCATTTCCAAAAAGATTACCATTTTAAGAAGAACCATTTTTATGTTTGCTTGTAAGCATTTAATGTTATCAAAATGTACAGTCCAACCTCTTAAAACCAGCACCTATGGGACCAGGCCACTGCCGGACCACAGAAAATTTCAGATGACAGAAATCACCCCCTAAAAAAACTCCTTTGTAAGCAAAGTCTTGCTAGCTCATTCCATATATGTACTGCTGTGTTATCAAAAGTAGAACAAAGCTTATGAATACTGTAATCATTCATTCATAAGGTTGGGTTCCTTATGAAAATTCTGGCCTGCTCTGTAAGCAGCTTCCCGAGAATGCTTACATCTTTGCTACATCGGGCCTTAAACCATTCGATAAGCTCACTGTAGAATTCTGATCTCCTGGCACCTTATCAATGTTTTCCAGCACTTCAAACATATCTGGCTTTTGTTTTCAGCAAAAACCTAAAAATCTGCTGCTTTTGTTTCTTTAAACCTGCCCATGTGTATGTGAGAGAGAGAGAGAGAGAGAGAGAGAGAGAGAGAGAGAGAGAGAGAGAGAGAGAGAGAGAGAGAGAGAGAGAGAGAAATAAGTGCATATTGTTTGCTAACATGATGCACCAAGAGGAAAGCATTGGTTGCATACATTTGCATGTTGTTTAGCCATCCACTTTCATAGACACACCCAGGAAAGCCTTTGGCCACTGTCCAATAACCCTGTTGTACTTACCAGATTTCTCTGGGAAGTGTAAAATATTTATGTTTAGCAGCCCTGGGGGAGTCCATCGAGTAACAAAATCTGCTCAGTTGCGGTGCCACTGTATTTTATTTCAACAAACATATCATAGTGTTTATCTTCTACAAATTTTTAAAATCTTATGCTGCAATGATTATATTTAATTGCTATTTTATAATTTCAGTATTGAAAGGTAGTATCTTTCCATCAGAAAAGATACAGTTGAAGCCCCAGTTACAGTTATTACAGATATTTTAAAGTCATTCAACCTGACCACTGAGTCACATCCCTTGACCCCCATGGGGTCGGCGGGAAGAATTTGGCTTTCAGCAAGTAGTAAAAACAGGAGGAAAACAAAATTAAATTAGTTGAACAGCTAGGATAAAAGGCATGGATGAAATTTAAAGAGGGCAGTTCATTTGTGGCTGTACGAATGCTGCAAACAACCTTTAATACTACCTGCAGTACCCCAGGCAGAGCAGGCAACATCCTATCTATTATGGGTGGTAACAGAAATTATGAGACGAGTGAAATTGATGTGATGTGTTATCAGCTTTGAAAATCAGCAATTGGAATAGGCATGACCCTCTGTAAGATGTGTTCTGAAGGCTTTGAAGTGGCAGTGTGAAGGATATGGAGGATATATAATCTCTTGTATCAATTGCCTCATTTGTTATTAGTTAAAGAGTTGAAAAACCTGATACCATATGTCAAAATCAAGAATAACCTGATACTATATGCCAAAATCAAGGATAACCTGATACTATATGTCAAAATCAGGAATAACCTGATACTATATGTCAAAATCAAATATAATCGAACTGTTCTTTAGTATTACATATCTAAATGTGTGTAATTTTAGGCTTACAATATTTTTTCTTATGAAGATGCTTTGTAAGGTTTGATTTTTTCCAGGGTGATATTGAACAAGCAGTTTTTTGTTGGGGAAGAGCCATCAAGGCTAATCCACAAAATTTAGATTATCATTGGGCTCGATGCAATCTTTTGGAGCAGTTAGGAGAGAAGTTGAAGGCTCTTAAGGGTTATACTTATATGCTGAAATACCTGCGAACTGACCAGGGAAAGGTAAGTCTTGTTGTACAACTTGTATGATGATGTCATCAAATGCTTCTGTTGTTGTAACCAAAAATGGTTTAAATGAAAACTGCACAGATACTTCAAAATAGAGAAAGATTTTCAGTCAGGAGTGATTGTATGTAAATCCAGAGAAAGTGCTGGGCTAAATTGGGCCAGACTCTGTAGATGCCAGCAGCTGAGCTGTAAATGTGAGGAAAGTCCTTTTAGAGAATTAAAATATAGTATTAGACTTATAGTGAATTTAGAATTAAGACATTGATATGTGCAGGAGTGATTAAAGTTACAGTATATGTTATGTTCCTGGGAAGGGAAATTTAGTTTGAGAAGCCTAATTCATGAAACATTGGTGAAAAATGAATTTGTAAATACAGTAAAGTAAACATAGTTTGTGCTTTATTTAATAGTAAAGTATTGGAACATTTATACTGTATGTAAATTCGATAGCCTTTCAGTAACAAATATTAGTGAAGTTATTTTTATTAAGTTGATCAGGTTAAAAAAAAAGTAGGAATTAGTGATAAGATTTTGAAAGTACTTACGATGACTGTAGTCGGTTCATGTCATTTGTCCACCCATGGATGAAGATGTGGCACATGCGCATTTGTAACTCGTGATTGGCTGACAATCAACATTTCCGATATCTTTAACTTACTGTGATAAATATGAAAATATTTCTTCAAGAATTTTTGAATGTTTAAATATACAAAGAGCCCTCTTACATTCTTATACAAATCATAAACATGCTGATTTGTATCAATAATATACCTATACAAGCACAAGAAAGACGAGCTTGTGTAAAACAGTACTCAGGTCAAACACAAATGAACGATGGGCTTTCAATAATTATGTTTTATCTCACTGGTTTAGCCGAGGCTACATGTAGACCTATGCCCACAAACTATTCAGATCACAAGATTTCTTTCTCATTCAAACTTTATCATATGTACAGTTTCATCGCACGAATATGAAAATAACTTTATTATGATACCAAGGTTATATCCACATGCATAAACTGGAAAAATAATCTATATTGATGCTGATCTTTAGAGCACAAAGCATCGACAAGCTAACAATACGCCTATTTGTCAGTACAGTATTTGATTTTACTGGCCTCCTTTTAAGCACACTTTCATTTTTTCATATTAGTCAGAATTACCTTCTTATTGTAACCTTTATTTATTCAGTCTATCTAAGTATCATTCAGTGCCATGCATTAAAAAAATAAGTCTAGGCCAAGCCTTTTATGCTGTACGTATATCATCAACGCACAAACAGTGACTGGAACTCAGTAAGATTTAAAACTTTTGCTTGATGAGTTATTTGGTAAAATACTCCTGAAGTTGCCCAATCACTGAGCTGTTATAATGATTTGAATGCTCAAGAAAAAAATTATATAAATATGAAAGTATTCTGAAAATAAAACAGTAATACTATTGAGGTGGTTACTCCTTTCATTTTCCCCAGACAGCCTTGTAGTCAAAGAATATTTCATGCTGTTATGAATATTAACACTTTTGTAATTTACATGCAAGAAATTATTAAAATGCCTTTTATTCGCACTTGCATAGCCAAATGCCTTCCATTTACCTACAATTAGATTAAACATAATTATTGAAAGCCAGTCTTTTGTGTGTGTTTGATCTACACATACTATTTGTTACAAGATCGTCTTTCGAGTGCCTGCAATGTTACATTATCGATATAAATCAACATGTTTTGGACCGGTGTGAGGGTTCTTTTTTGTATTCAAGCACTCAGATGAATTACTGAAGAAAAAGTTTGCACCTTTATCACAGTAAGACTACAATATTGGAAACAGTGATTTCATCCATTTGAGAGCTAGCTATGCGTATTGCCACATCTACCTAAAGCCTTCGTTGGTGAGTGGACAGATGGCGTGAAATTCAACATAGTGAGAGTAGAGACTAGCTTGAAAGGTTAACAAAACCACATATCACAAGTAACATATTCTGTTTTTCCTTGATGATGATTATTAGGTTAGAGTCAGTGGTAATAGAATTATTGACCTCTGCATAATACAGTACAGTACTTCCATTATTATTGACAGTGCTTTAATATCAGGTGCCTGTAGTTTGCATGATTTCAACCATTCTTTCATTTTTGCTACAGGCTTTTAGATACATAATGTTTACATTACTTAGAGAGACATAACTTTAAACACAGTTGATAAGATTGGCTAGTACATTTAAACGTACTTTACATCACCATCAAAGTTTCATTCATCAGCTGAAGTAGCTAAAAAAAGTATTTATACTTATCTTGCTTAGGTTGTTGTCAAGTTCAGAGGCAAGGTGGTTATGAAGTCATCCAAAAGCACCTTGAAATTCACAGATGAGATATTGAAAAGCTAGTTGCACATAGTAACAAGTTTTCAGCTTTTTTATGTCATCGTCTTCAGAATTTTACAGACAATAGGTATATTGTAGTTTCTAAGAAAATATTTTTAGAAATGGTGTTTTATGCTTGTTGTAGGATGGCCTTAAGCTAGCAAAGGAAATAGCCAAAATTCATTATGAAAACAAAGATGTACATCTGGCCCGTGATGCCATGGAAACAGCATTCAAGAAATACCCATCATATGTAACTCCTGAAGATGTTAATCTGATGCTGGAGGTGCTGATGCACCAGCAAGAGTATCTGCGATGTGTAGAAATTCTTACCCTTCATGGTGGTGTCCGGTTACTCCATAAGGTAAGTGAAATACATCTCTATTGTTTGACAGTACCAACTCCCCCAAGCGACTGTACCCAAAACAACCTCACACCATTAAGTACTGAGGGAACTT
The DNA here is from genome assembly GCF_040412425.1 of Macrobrachium rosenbergii. Classification (NCBI taxonomy): domain Eukaryota; kingdom Metazoa; phylum Arthropoda; class Malacostraca; order Decapoda; family Palaemonidae; genus Macrobrachium; species Macrobrachium rosenbergii. The sequence continues at coordinate 14,520,333 of NC_089783.1, read as the reverse complement.
ATCAGTACACTGAACCCTCTTGGGATCGAAGGGGTCAGACTCACATGTGTACCAAACCTTTCCCCGCTCACCACTCGCACAAAATGTAGCCTCTTCGGACCACAACACCCTATTCCATTTTTCAGTATCCTAGTCCTGATATTTAAGTGCAAAATGAACCCTTTTCTTTCATGTGCGGGTGTTATCAACGACTTGTGGCATGCAGCCACTTTCCTGTAGCCCAACCTCTTCTGAAGATTTCGCTGAATTGTCCTCACAGAGACGTCTGTCATAAGATTTGGATTCTTCTTAAGCTCCTTGGTCATAAGGGTCGGATTAGCCTCCACCTGCCTCTGATTAATGTTCACAGTTTGCTTGGATATTTATCTTTCTCCCCCTTCCGACCGGTATATTATTAAAAGTCTTCTCAATCTCGTTTTTAAGAACTACTTATGTCTCTCTCTTTGCTAAGAAATGACTTTTCATGAACAAACTGTTTTTTATTTGTACTAATACAACTCTTTAGTTATGTCTATATGTTTTAGAATGTAATATTTGCCACACTAGCACATTTACAGTTATTACTATGCTTCACTGACCAGCTTCCTAAAAGACAAAGGTTCATACAGCATTCTGATAAGCAGTAGCTAAAGTAACATCTTTTTCAGTAGAGAAGTATACTTCAGATGTAAAATAAAAAGGCAAAACTAGATGTACAGATGTGTACATAGAACTTTGTTTACAAAGAACCATTAATTTTCAATTTGAGGACAAGAACAAGTTACAAGATTTCTTCTTAGTTTAGGAAAATCCTTTTCTTATATTGTAAAAAAATACTATAAAGAGGAGGAGGAGGATAAAGTGAAGGAGGGGGAGGGTGAAGGGGAGGAGGAGACTTCTGTTTATTATACATGATGTAATTTTTGGTCTCTGTTGAGGGTCACAAATGAGAAAATTTTCCTTGTCAGTCTGTCATCTTCCTAACTGCAGGATATGCTGGTCCACATACCGTTTTGTCAATTTCTCTTGTCCTTGGGTTCAAGTAATTAAGATAAATTTTCTCTTGTTTTGCATAATTTTAATGGTAGCTAAAATAAGTTTGGCACATAACTACTTGGATTTTATTTTTCTTAATATTTTTCATTAACTGTGTTACAGGAAATACCTGAAGAACAATTCTCCCAGTACACCTTAGAAGAGCAGTTGGGAATGGCCACTGAATGTTATTTTCCTCTAGATTTGCTAATTGATCTTCGAACAAAATTGACTGTGGCTTTAATACACCTGAAAGCCTTTGAAATAGCTGCTCCACTAGTTGAACTGTTGATGAAGTAAGTTTTGGATATGTTATGAGTTCCTGAAATTAGGAAAATGTATATCTGTTTTATTAGAGATGTAAAAAGCCATCTTTTTAGAGATTAGCATAATTCTGTGTTGCTGTGGTTACAGTTTCCCCTTTTATTAGTATTTAGGGTTTCTACATGCATCTTGCGTTTCCTGTTTAGGCTCTCAAATGGGTTGTAGGTTTTTACTCTTTGTTTTACCTTTATAGTGAGTATGCAGATGTAAGACTGCAGTGAAAATGAATTTAGAATAGGGTATAAAAAGTGTAGTATGTACTGTACAGAGATTGTTTTTTATATGCAGATTTGTCTGTAACAAAGGCATACACAGTTTTTACCTTTGGGCAAGTCAGATAATGTACTAAATATAGATGCATAACACTTTGCCATAATAATGAACAAAATTAGGAAATGAAAGGGGAAGGAATGATAACATGATAATGAATAGAATTTTTGAATAAAAGTTGAAGGTAGTGATAAAGTATGCACTCTAGTGTACATTAAAGTGTAAATGAGACAGATTGTTTAAAGGAGACAGATTGTAGCCAAAGCAGAGAAGTTCAAGGGATTACTAGTTTCAACAGCCTGTGTAACTCTTTAGAATACTTATGTAATTATTAAACTTTTTTACCACAAACAACACTATTAAATAATGGTATCAGTAATGTAAAGTTTGTGTGGTGTGTATGTGAAAGAGAGAAAGACATAATATAGTCCTTGCTTTCTTATTTTCATTTTTATACACAAATCTTGGCTTTTACATATGTTCACTGACGAGCTGGTTTGATTTTCCCATCAGCAGATTTTCAGGTAGTTGTGAAAATATAAGGATCATTATTGAACAGTTGGAGAAGCACAGTACAGTATACTCATTGTCTGTAGATGTGTAAGAACTTACATCTCTCTTCACCGTTTACACTGCCAGCATTGTGGTTATTGTACAGCGTCTACTGAGACAAATTTTTGTGTTCTTTTTTGGAATGCAAGTTTTATATGCAAAGTTGAAACTACTTAAAACAAAATTGAGTAAGGCAAAAACTATTTGCATGCATTAAAACCTTTGAACCATATGTACTGTAAATGTTACATACTTAGATCACAAAGTACATGTTTTTGCTTGACTTTTTTTACATTTTATAAATTATATAAGGTTTTACTAAAATCTAAAATTATAGCTAGTTTAATTTCTTGTCTGGACAAAGTGACAGTAAAGTATGTAGAGAACTATACAGTCGACCCTTGCCTATTTGCGGTTCAGGATTCGCAGCTTCACGTATTCAGGGATTTTCTGTGGAACTTGTCTCAAAATTATTTGTAGAAAATTCAGTAATTTGCGGATTTTCTTGTCGAGCAGTATTCACTAATTACTGTATTTTCATGTTATTTTTGTGACTAAATACATTTTTTATGATACAAAAGTGAAATTTCGAACAAGGTGGTTAGGCAGTTTACTGCCCAGGAGGTGGGAGTCCCACCTGCCTGGATGTAAACATTCTAATTTGCTTTCGGCCGTCATTGGGTGTGGACGTATTCATCGCTCTCTGCCCAGACTTCTGTCGAGCTGATTTTCCCGAGTGGGATCTTTTTCCTTGTTGTTTTCTTTCATGAATGTTGATAAACCTTGCAAGCCCTCCTGTGTGTGCCCTGGGAGAGGGGGTAAGAAGTGCAATAACTTCCGCTCTAATGTTGACGTGGACCCACACACCCTTTGCTCCTCTTGCAGGGGACGTGTGTGTTCACATAATTCACCTTGTTTGGAGTGTTGTTCTTGGTCTGCTGAGCAATGGGTGAAGTTTGAGGGGAGGAGACAGTACCGAAGGAAGCCCGCCAGGGTGTCCTCTGAGGTTTATATGCCCCCGATGACTCCATTAGTGGCTGACCCATTGGGATTGTTTCTCCCTCCCAGCAAGCTTCCCCTTCTTGCTGCATCTCCTTCGGGTGAGGACTCCCCCTCGCCTTCTTCACTCGCTTCGTTGGGTGTGGAAGGCCGCAGGGGAGTGGACGATCAGGACATCTTCGCGGGGACCTCTCCTCGCTCTGGGCAGGAACCCTGGAGCGTGCAGAGACTCCCACCTTTGACCCGACTTTGTCTTCAGGTTTGGCGGTGGAGACTTCTCTCGGTGGGCAGGTTCCAGACCCTACCTCTACCTGTTATCACCTGGGTCTACCTGGCATCCTGTCGTTGGAGGGCTTGATTTCCCATCTGTCTGGTGCTCCTGTGATTATCCACGCCGCGGCTACTGCCACCACGTCAACAGTCACTGACTTCATTCACCATATTGCTGGTGACTGTCATCTCACACCTGGGTACCCAGGTATCAGCCGCGCCTGCCTCTCACCATGCCGTGCTGCTGCCGCCTAGCTACTTGGCCCTACTATCCCTACCTGGCCCCTCCAGTATGGTAACCACATCTGTGCTGTACATCACAGTTCCTGCTCTTGCTGTTGCTGACCTATGCTCGTTCCCCACTCCGGTCCTGGCTCCTGGCTTACCTGGCTCTTGGCTCGGCCTGGCTCCTGTTCCTGCTCCACCTGTGCCATCCACTCATGTCTTGGCTCCTGGCTTGCCTGGCTTCCGCGTTGCTCCGCCTGCCCTGGTTGCTGCTGGTCCGATCATTGACGTCTCCGCTGCGCGGGTTGCTCCTGCTTCCCTGGCCCCCCTGACTTCTCCTGCATCTTCTGCTGCTCCCTCCTGGATGGGGGACTTAACCGCCATCCTGAAGAAGGTGACGAAGAAGTCAAAGAAGAGGTCTCAGAAGGTGTCTTCGTCTTCATCGTCTTTGTTGTCCTCGTCGTCTACTACCTCTTCCTCTTCTTCTTCTGAGGGTCGTCAGCCGAAGAAGAAGAAGAAGAAGGCTGTTTCTCTCCCCCCCCACCAGGATGTCTCACCCCAAGACTTTTAAGGGACTGCTTCCTTCGACAGGGAATGCAGTGGGATCTCTCATTGGCTTTTCCTGGCTCCACTTCTAAGGCTGGCACTGTGTCATATATATGTATGTTACAGTCATTTTTATTGCTTTGATATAGGCTTTATGATGACAAACTATTGGCTGGACGAGTTGGGAGTGGCCAATCACAGAGCTTGTAGCAACCCCCCCCCCTCTCTCTCTCTCTCTCTCTCTCTCTCTCTCTCTCTCTCTCTCTCTCTCTCTCTCTCTCTCTCTCTCTCTCTCTCCCAGACGACACGCTATTGGCTGGGAGGGTTGGAAATAGCCAATCACAAAGTTTGTAGTTCAGATGCTTTGTGTATGCAAGTTAGAAGGGTGAGTTGTATTTTTCTCTCTTTCTCTCTCTCTCTCACTAAGATAAGAGAGAGAGAAATTTTTTATGCATATGTAACATTTATGTTTATTTGTTTTGTATAGTTTTATAGATAAACGTGATGTTACTTTGTAATCCATTTTTTCATATTTTCCATGCTATAATTACACCTTTTTTGGGTTTCAATAACTAGGAAAATAAAGTAAAATATAGTAAATTAGGTAGAATTTAGCATAATTCTGTGGTATCCCTAGTCTTTTTCTGGTAGATAAGTGGGAGAAGGGTGTAGCCCTGACTGTCAATCATTTTGACATAATATTGATGTGAAGGGTGCTGGCCAAGCAGTCTCTCTCTCTCTCTCTCTCTCTCTCTCTCTCTCTCTCTCTCTCTCTCTCTCTCTCTCTCTCTCTCTCTCTCTCTCTCTCTCTCTCTCTCTCTGTCAGTGAAATATGAATTACTGTATCATAAACAAAAATACGAAACAGACTGAAACTGTATGAGAGAAAATGGCTGTGCCTGAATATAGGGGTAACTTGATTAGTTTTCACACATAGCTGTAAGCCATATATTTTTCGGGGTAACATTATAAGGTGACTTTGAAATTATATTAGTGTTTTAGGATGATAGTTTAAGGTATATTTGATGTTTGAAATTAAAATATCTTCATTGCAGTTTTGACATTTAAAGTGCCTTTCAATTATTATTTTGGACATATTCTTTTCAGTGAGTCAGAGGAGGAATTTGGAGACTTGTACTTAGACACTGCTGAGGCTTATATGAGCGCAGATTATCATGAAGCTGCACTGCCATTATTACGTCCTCTGATAACATCAAAACAGTATAATGTTGCTGCAGTTTGGCTTCAGTATGGAGAATGTCTCGCTGCTTTGGACCAAATGGAAGAGGCAGCACAAGCTTATGGTCAGGTAAGTTAACTGCAATCTGTTTAATTAAAAATTAACTCTGGTGAAAAACAATTATGGTGAACATTACTGGAGTTTGTATTTGAAGAACAGTGAAAGGAAAAGTATGCTGGCATTCCCCAGGTTACGGCCGGTGTTATGTTCCAACGGTATGCTGTAAGTTGGAAAATGCCATAACTCAGAACATTGTAATAAAAATTACTTAAGCCTGTGGAAAGAAACAGGTTTTGAAGCTTTGCCCTGATAATAAACCGGTTGTCTCCCCTCCTTATAGGAAGGACCTCCGTATAATGAACCACTCTGGTGGCTACAGCTCCCTAAACCGGTTTTCTTACCTCGTTATAGCGCCTACAGCTATACTGCTCAGAATCATAGTTACGGTGCTTATGGTGCCATAATCCTAATTACAGCGCCATAATCTTAGTTACACCGCCGCAACTTAGGAACATAGCCGTAGCCCAGAACCAATTTTTTTACGATTTTATTTGAAAAAGTGCTGTAAGATTGGAACACTGTAAGTCAGAGCTGCCATAACCTGGGGACTTGCTGTATTTCAAAAACAAGTGATGATAGTTTTGTTGGTAATTTTGAAGGAGATAACGCTTTTAATTTGGTAGAGTAATTTTGTGGAGTAGGTTTCAATTTTTGCTGTTCAATTTTTCCATTAATTTCATATATTTTGTAAATACCCAGTTGTATTATTGTTATAAAATGCTATTTGTTCCTACACAAATATAAACATTTGGTTTTTATACAGGGATTTAACTTGTGAATGCGAGCTGAAACAGCTGTTTAACTTTCGGTTCCTCTCATCAATCGAAGTTGATCCTCATGCTGTAGGCGTAACTGTAATTAATCAAGTCCTTGTTCAGAGTGTCGGGTCTGGCCTTCTGAACAATGGTTTAAGTTTGCTAGGAAGGAGAAGAGAGAGAAGAAGGTTTCTCTGGTGTCATCGGATTACAATACTCCCCGGTGACACTGAAGATTCTCTCTGGTCCCTTCCTACCCCCGGCCAAACTTCCACCTGTTGTTACCACTCCTGAGGAAGTGGTTTCCTCTTCGTCAACTCCTGCTGGTTTGTAGGTGGAGAGCCATCGAAGGGTGGAAGATGACCAGCCCAACTTCTCTCTGGCAGTTTCGCTTCACTCGAGGAGGAGTTGTCCTTGGAAGGATGCTCCTTCTCGGGGTTGTGGGAGACTGTCTCCTGTAATCCAACCTTTGTTTCAGGGACTTAGGTAGTTGTTGCCTTCCGTAGGTTTCTTGAGAGAGCTAAGTGTGTCTGGTCCAGGTAGTTGTTGCTCTCTGTAGGTTTCTTGAGAGAGGTAAGTGTGTTTGGTCCAGTTCATCACCTGAAAGCTGTACAAGGCCTTCCTGTTACTGCTGCATCTGTAGTTGTGATGACTTCTATGGTTAAGGTATCCACTGGCTCAAGGGTGACCACTATGGCTGTAGTATCGCCGCACGTCCTTTCAGTGATGTTCCCCTCAGGTGTTGCTGTCAATGTCATTGCTTGGTGATGACCTTCTCCAAACTCTGCTGTCTAAAGCCAATATCAGCAAGAAGAGGAGAAGGAAGTCATCGTCTTCATTGTTGAATGCTGTCACCTCCTCCCCCTCTTCTTCCAAACCTAGTAAGTGGAGGAAGAAGAGGGGTGCCTTGCCCATCTGCAAGAAGTCTCGTAGAGCTTCTAGCAGACAGCCCTCTCCCGCGGACAGGGCTACCGAGTCTCTCACTAGCGGTTCCTTGAGTTCCACTGCTCCCATTGCTGTGCGCACGGGAGCAACTGCTGCCCAGGGTTCTCTGGACCTATGGTGCACCAGTACCGGTCCTGGTAGCTCATCCACCTGTACCTGTAAGGGTCCCCGGTCTATGGACCCAGGCCCACCTGCCAGCACAGCCCAGTGGGAGGTGAGCTGAGAGTGTGCAGGTGCTCCCTTACCCCCCTTCCAGTCTTTAAAGAGAGTGGTCCAAGAGTCCTGGGATGATGGCCTGGCTTGTCTGGCCTGGTCACCCAGGCAAGGCAAGAGGAGGTCCCCTGTTCAGTCTTCATCACTTGTGGAAGCTCCGGCTTCTAAGAAGACTGGAGCATGCTTGTGGGACAGCAACTGCCCATGTTTGTGTGAGCAAGACCATTCTCCCTGACCTGTGCTGACGTCATCACCATGAGTTGATAACCGGCCATGGCCTTGCTCACCTGCTGGGACTTTGGTCTCCGACAGGTTGGGCAAGGGTGCTCACGATCCCTCACATGATCCCTCCACCTCCTCAGGGTTTTCTGGGAGCCAGGAGCTGAATGGGCCTAGGGCTTGGGACCGGGACCGTTCTTGTTCCCAATCCAGCCCATCCACACGAGCATACATTCCAGGTTCAGTCCTCAGACTGGACAAGTTGTATGCTCGAGTGGTTGAGGATTGCCAGGGGGCTCTGGCATTCGTCCCTCTCCTGTGGAGGGAGTGACTCGGGAGCACCGTAACCTGGAGTGACTCAAGGCTCCTACACCCCAGGACTTGGACACCCCAAATTACTTTGTGGAGATCATCAGCCTGATACAGCATTATAATGAACTTGAGGAAGAGAAACTGGCTTTTCCTGCAGACCATTAGTCAGCTTTGAGTCCTTCTGGGAACTCCAGAAGGAACCCAGGGTTTCGATGGGCCTGCCTTTGGCCGAGGCTTGTTGAAGGGGTCCTGGACCAGGTGAATTCTCTAGTTTCTGGGCAGGAGAACTCACTTAAGTCTACCTGCTCATGCAAGACACTTGCTCCACCTCTAGCTTGCCAGAGGAAATAATACGTGCCCTTAGAGAGACCATTACCAGTTAAACAGGTTGACCTGGACCGGACTTGCCAGTGTCCAGGTCTGTTTGCGGAGGGAGTCTCTCTTTCTCAGACGGAGGTAATGACACTGGAATCAACTGCCATGGCAGCGTTCCAGAGAGTCTCCTGGATATGTCTGTGGGCACTATTGGTAGCCAAGATTGCATCCTCTTCTTTGGGTTCCCATACGCCTGAGGAAGACGACACTTTTCAGAGACTGATGTCTGGAGGTAGGGTCATCACTACCTAGCCCACCAGACAGCAAACCTGCAGGTGAACCTGGTTCTTAAGAGGCAAGATGCCGTTTTTTCTCAAATCCCCAGGTTCGTCAGGTTCGAGTTGGTATTAGCACTGAGGAACTGACTGTTACTGGGTTCTACCTCCCTTTTTTGCTAGAGGAGAGATAGAGGTCGCAGTGGACAGGCTATATGTCGAGAACAATGACAAGCTTGTTCATCAGGCAGTGATAAAGACCTCTGGGTCTTTGTGTGGCACTACAACCCAACCCTCAGGTCAGGCTGGCCCTTCCTCTTTGGATCAGAGAAAGTCCCAGGCTTCCTTGGCTCCTCATAGGGGTACCCGGTTTTCTTCTGTCCCCGTAGCAAAAGGTGCTCAGTCACAACCCTTTCAGCCACCCTCCCAAATTAGGAAGGGGGTTAAGGGCAAGAAGAAGGGTGGAAGATGCTGGGGGCAATGTTCCTCCCTACTTGTTACTGATGGTAGGGGGTTGTCTGTTGTGCTATTGGGCAACTTGGCAGTGACATGGAGTGGAGACCTGGGTAGTGGATGTCCTTCAGTTGGGATATCTATTACCCTTCAAGTCTCTGTCACCCCTCACCCTCGATCTGGTCTGCTTCTAGACGTACGTTTCCGGCTTGCAGAAGGACCGTGCCCTATGGGAAGAGATGAGTGCAGTGGTCAAGAAAGGCACTGTAGAAGTCGTGAAAGGTTGGTCTCAAGGGTTTTACAGTCATCTGTTCCCGATGGAGAACCGACAAGTGGCTGGAGATCAGTCATTGACCTCTCACCCCTGAACTGGTTTGTTTACTCGATTCCATCATGCTTCCAGTGGACTTAAAGGATGCATATTTCCAAATTCCTGTCCATTGGTCTTATAGCAAGTAATCCTTCACTTATCAGGATTAATAGCGCCAAGGGTCCGTCAGATAATAGAAAAATCTGAATAATGCAGAGTAAAAAAGTCTAAGGATGTTCAATCTTTTCAGTATGCTTTTAAACAACAACCATCACACTTTTCACTGAAAACTTTATGCAAAAGGCAATTATCTACCTTGTTTCCTTGTATGTGTAAGAAAATATACGGCATAAATACACTTTGAAAAAATGCAACCACTTCTTTTTCTCACTCAAGTAAATGACACAGTTCAGTAGATGATGTGTGCCATTGCCATACTAGGGCCAGTGACTCTCTGTGGTTCTTTCCTGCGGAAGAGAGTCATGCTACAAACACCATCCTCAGGTGTTGTTTATTATTCGCACCCTTAATGAGACATTTTTAGTTGCTCACCTAACTTACCTATGGGATGTGTGTGCACTTGGCGCTTATCTTTCAAGCTGTATGCTCTTGTAATGGAAATTCCTTGCTCCAGCGTGAGATTTACTGAATTTTATCCTTTAGTGCTTGATGTGCATTTGGGCTTCAGTTTCTGGGAATGAACCCAACCATAATTTTGAAAATGAGACTGCATAGGGGGTTTTATCAAATGCTGTTGATGTGGGATATTATCAGTCATCATCATCATAAGCATTTTTACATCAGCTTTTCCCTTAAAGGGGTTAGACATGAAATGAGTTCTCTTTATCCTGTGCTCTTTTTTCCTGAATTTCCATCAAGTCATAACTCCATGTACCCCTGTTCTCCATGATTTCAAGGGAAAATAGCATTAAAATTCTATGAATCATAAAAGAATATTGGATGCTTGAGTACCAATCTTGTTGAATTGCTGGCAGCTCTAAATTATGGTATACTCTGTAACCCAGGATGGCGTGTACAGTACTTTGTAGCCCTTCTTTGGCTGAGTTCGGTTGAGCTTCAGACTGTCATTCGATGGGCCGGAGTTCAATTCCCGCGGCCGGCTGATGAAGAGTTAGAGGAATTTTATTTCTGGTGATAGAAATTCATTTCTCGCTATACTGTGGTTCGGATTCCACAATAAGCTGTAGGTCCCGTTGCTAAGTAACCAATTGGTTCTTAGCCACGTAAAATAAGTCTAATCCTTCGGGCCAGCCCTAGGAGAGCTGTTAATCAGCTCAGTGGTCTGGTAAAACTAAGGTATACTTACTTACCTCCTGCAGTCTTGTCCATCACTGGCTGTGTTAAAAACCCAAAGTGTCTGTTTGGTTCTCAAACTAAACCTTTGTCTAGGGGATTATGTTTGTGTTCTTTCTCTTATTAACTATGTTACATGATCTTTGTAGATCACTTGTGATGAATTAACCATATGCATCTACCATTCAGGAAATGAATGAGTTAGGTTTGTACTAGATGTCCATGAACCACCACTATAACATTATGACATTTTACAGCATGCCTTACATATCTTTAATCAAATGAAAATTTAGTTGACTGTTTATCATAAAAGATTGTTAGATACAGTATTTGAAACTTCAGTTTTTAGGATAGCGTTCTTTCATTGCTTAGGTAGTGGTTAAAGTTCTCAAATTGAATGTTGAAGGGTTAGGTTAGGATAGGAACATGATTTGGTATTGAAAATTGAAGTGTTTGGGGATTTGCAATGTTTTCTTTTGGGTCAAGGGTTTAACAGAGATAGAATACTAAATACATGTTGATGTTAATGCAAATGGAGGGTTACATTACATTGAGTATTTTGAAGGATCAAGTGTCAGTCAAGTGAGGAACTTTTTAAAGTAACTTTAGTCTCCTTATAGCAGTATGGTTATTTATGTGATATGGCATACTGAAGCATGTAGACTACTCGACTTTCACAGTTGTGTAGAATGCCCTCCCCTCCTCTCTCTCAACGTACTGATACAGTGCTGTGTAATTGTAAGCCTATTGAAAATATTTTACAACATTTAACACAAATCAAGTAAAATAGTACATTATGACTACAGTTGGTGCAATGCAACGCTTAGTTATATACATTGATATGCTGTCCTTCCAAGACAAAACTTATTTAATGTTTTCATTTGATTGCATTTTCTGTGGATTACAACTATATTTCCATGATGAACTAATGCAAATTCATAATATTGTAGTCAATAAGAAAATATCAAAACATCCAGCATCAGTAGTGGTATACAGTATACTGTACAGCTGATATGCTTCTTGCATTGTGCATGCCATACATGGCCTACTTTGCATAAGGAATTTTTGTAATTTGTCAGAATGCATATTTTTTTTAGAATACTTCATGTCAAGTTGAGTTTATGTAAAGCATGAACTGTCAACTTGATGTAGTGAAAGGTTTTGTTCATCTTTATAAGGACTACAAATGTTAACTCGGAGGTGAGGTCTGATTCAGCTATAGTATATGGCAGTAGTGTGTGGATGACATATTGTTGAAGTTGGCAGAATTTGTGTTCACATCATAAAGTTCATGATAGGATAGTTAACATATTTTTACAGAATGTACAGCTGTGTCCTTTTACAGATTTTTGGAATTGGTTAACTAAAAACAGGAATCATTCCCTGCAGAAATCAATTATAACCAAACCCAAGTGTGGAAAACCCATGGTTTGGAAGGGAAATAGTAAATTGTATTTGCATCAGTAATGGCTATGTTATATATTCAAAAGAGAAAGAAGGAATTTTATTTTTGTTCAGCAATTAATTTTTATGCTTCATCTTTTATATTTCCTTTTCAGGTTGTCAAGTTGGCTCCTCAGCATGCAGAAGCACGATTGACTTTATCTTCCATTCAGCAGTCTTTAGGAAAATTAGATGAAGCCCTTCTAATCCTTAATCAAGAAAGTGACAAGGAGCCATTAGATTCTCAGTTATTGTATCAACGTTGTAAAATTCTTTTAGATCAGGACCTAATTGATGACTTTATTAATGCTGCTAAGCTGCTGTTTCGCAGGCATTTTATTCATATTCGGTAAGTTTTGTATTTCAGCTAGATAGTAAGCAATGCAAAACTTTGAGTTTTACATTAAACAATCATTCTGTCACCCAAGCTCTTGTTCCTTGAATAAGAGAATGATAGTTAAGAAATTGCAAGCTAATAACAGTATAGTTTGGGAGTTTGTTCACGTAATATATAGGCAGTCCCTGGTTAACGGCGGGCTTGGTTAATGGCGATCCGGTTTTACGGCGCTTGTCTAGCGACGAAAATCGGTAATTTTCAGTGCCGAAAATCGCGGATTTCCACTTAATGGCGCCAATAATTGGGTATTGGCGCCGATACATATCTAACAGAGGCGTCGATAACCGAAAATCAGCGCTTTTTTGGTGCCGATAAGCCTTGAAAATCGCCGAAAAAGCGCCCGAAATCGCCGATTTTCAGTTAGTGGCGATTTTCGGTTATCATCACACCCCCAGAACAGAACCCCAATCGATAACCGAGGACTGCCTGTATAAAGGTGAATATGGTAGATCATATTTAAATGCAGCAAACATAAAAGAACAGGTTTTGACGTAGGAAAAACTTATTTTTGGTAGTTGCTGTTGAGTCCTCAAGGAGTTACCCTTCCATGGTGTAGCAGAGCTCCATGGTGACCAAACTAATATCAAAGAATTCTCTTTTAGTTGGTCTTGTAGCCGGATGTTGTGTCGTAATGATAAACACTATAACACATGATGGAGTATGTAATGAACTCAAAGATAAGAATGCATTTTCTGTTATCTTCAGCGAAGCTGAACCCAGTTTTCTAACATCAAAATCTGTAAGAAGAAGAAGTTACTACAATAATGTGCATGCACGTCTGCCATACTGCCAACAAATGGACTGTCACAGGCCCAGGGAACCATTATTCTCTGTTGGTCATTGCAGGATGATCCCTTGCCCAAATCCCATGCCTTTTAGTCAGGGAAGTGGGAGGATTTTGAGGACTCAACAGCAACTACCAAAAATAGGTTTTTCCTACATCAAAACCTGTTTTTTGATGGTGTAGTCACTTGTTTCATCCTCAAGGAGGTCTATAAAGAAATTGATAGGTGACGAAAGGCTTAAGCTCTCAAATTTTGATTCAAACAACCCAAATAAAAAACACATCTGGTCCGAGGGCAAGCCACAAGTTTCAAGCCCCATTCTTTACTCTAAATACCCCTCAGGTTTTGGTAACAAAGAACAAGAAACTAAACACGAACTTATATGGTTTTAGGGTGAAGTTCTACAGTGACTTACCTACGTATGCTGAGTATGGTTGCAGTATTGTCACACCTTCCCCAGCGATAGTCAACACACCCACCTGTTAGGAAGACCCCTGGTTTTCCTAATATTGTGTAACCTGGGAAGGGAGTGCGGGTTTGCCTTTTTAATGAGGGACACTAAAACTATTCTCAGCCCTTGTAGAGAGAGTGGTTTATATGTGCTAGGGTGTAGGAAATTCAGACCTGGAATGTTTGCTGTGACATGTAGGTAAACCTTAAGTGCTTGAACCGGGTATAATGTTTTGTCTGGCAAGTTGATTTTTCTTATCAGAATACATGATTTCCTTCTTAAAGGATTCTCATTCTTGGTCAGGAAAGATGGGCCAGGGGACAAAAATAATCAATGGTCAGCCGTTTGCGTGACGTATCATCCCCGTCTAAGAGAGCCCAGTTCACCAGTACAAGCTCCTGATGCTAAGATCACCTTTTGCAGTGTGTGAGTTTATTGGGTCCACTGACTTGAGGGGTTGATAGAAGACTAAGCACCTTGTTCAGGGACCAAGTGAGTGGAAGCCTTTCAGGAGCAGGTCTTTGTAGTGCAAAAGAATGCAGAAGGGAAATGACAATTTCTATACTAGAATCAATCTCGAATCCATAAAGCAAGAGTTCTGTTAATGCTGCCTTGTATGCCATGATAGTTGTAACTGAAGGGTGTTTGTCTCCAAAAAGGTATATAAAAAAATTCAAATGTTTCCACAGAAATCTCAACCAGGCTCTCAGTATGGATATAATCTAGCCCTATTTCCATACGAACTGGTATTATTGGATAGATGATGTCTGTAATTTTTGCACTAGGTACCTAGCAATGTTAAGTGAGCAATTTTCACAGTAGATATCTAAAAAATCCACACATGAAGGTCTTGGCTCAGAAAGGAGGATGCGTAGACAACTTTCCCTCCTACTGTCTGGGGTAGAACAGCGGACATTAATGGAATTGATCTCTTTGCCCAAGTAATAGTAACCAATACCTGTTTGGCCAATTTTGGGTTATTAAGTAAGTTGTTTCTTTGAAGGTTATTAGCTTGCTCCAAACCTTTAAAATCTGGGACAATGGAGGAAAAAGGTGTATTGTTCTCCATTTGTTCCACTCTTGTAAGAAGGCACCTCTTACTGTTGCTTGACTGTCCAAATTCGGAGACACATATTCTGGGAATTTGTGATTCTCATATGTGGCGAACAGGTCCACTTACAGTTGTGGAAGCATGTTGGCTATTGTTTGAAAAGAGTGGTTGTCCAACATCCACTCTGTTGAGGCTGTTGTTTTCCTTGATAGAGAGTCTGCTATTACGTTGAGAGACCCTGTGAGGTGAATTGCAGACAAGTGTCACCTCCTTGCCTGAGCCATCTGAAGGGTGGCTAGCATTATTATATTGAGAGGAGGTGAACATGATCCCAACCTCTTGGTGCAGGACATTGCAGTCGTGTTGTCTAGAACCAACAAAATGTGTGTCTCTTCTGGAGGTTTGAGTTTTTTCAGAGACAAAAAGAGTCATCAGCTCCAGGACATTAATATGACAATTCCCCAGAGTAGCTGACCACCTCCCTGCCACCTGACGATCCTCCCAATGTCCTCCTCAACCTGTCAACGAGGCATCTGTGTTTATTGTCACTTGTAGAGATGGAGTCAGGGAGCCTGTTTCACCAGAGATTTCTTCCAGGTCCAAGGCTGAAGTATCTCCCCAACTTTTTTATTCTTTTGATGAGGTTGATCTCGCATCTTTTTTCTTGCGTGTGATAGCCAGAATTTGATCACACTTTTTAGTTGCAATCTGAGTATTGGATCTATTACTGATGCAAACTGCAGGAGGCCCATCATACATTCTAATTGCGGTCTGGAAACTGGACTGTGCAAGGAACCTTTTGAGGGTTTTCCTTATTCTGTTTTGAGTACAGTATTGATGGGGAGAGAGAACAGGCTGTGAAGAGTATCCCAACAGTGTCCCAGCCACTGAAAGTGTCTGTTGGGTGTGAGGTGGGATTGTATCCAATTTTTTATTATAAAACCTTTTGATTGGAGTCTGTTGACCACTGCTCCTAGTTTTTCAAGCACGCCTTTCTTGTGGGCCCCCCAGGTTAACCAATCGTCTAGGTAGGCTATTAGTTGTATTCTTTCTTGTCTGAGTTCTCAAACAACTACCATTACTAATTTTGTAAAAATTCTTTGGGCAATGTTTAGTCCAAAAGGCATGACTGTGAACCTGTACGTATCTTTCCCTATCCGGAACCCTAGGAAGGGGCAGAAGGGAACAGCAATAGGGGCGTGCCAGTATGCATCTCTCAGATCAAGAGAAGCTGTCCAAGTCCCTTTTATAGAATGATTGAACGTACTTGGGCAACTTGTGAAAAGGATGTCTATGCTGTTGGTGTTTTTGTTGTTCCTTTGTAGGGAATTGCCCCTCCAATGTTTCCACTTGTGCTTTTATGTGTCATTCTAGAAAGTCATAAGAGAACCCTATGGGAAGCACTCAATGACTTTTGGCCACAACAGCAAAAATTGTCCTGGAATCTTCTGGAAGACTTTTGGTGGCAACTTCCAGCAAGGTGACAGAGGTTATAATACTAAGGAGGTGGATCCTAGCATGAAATTCTGACAAGGCTGTCCCCTCTGAGATTCTTCTCATAGGGTCCCAAACTGCTGAGTAGCTATATGTAAAGGGAGGTTTTTCCTTTCAAAATGGAATTGAAGCATTGCCCTTTCCTTGGTGAAATTTTTCGAAAGTGGGATGACCGTAGCAAATAGCTTTAATTCTGTCGACTTTCGTTTTCTAGTGACTACAAAGTTCTGAAAATCTGCCTTCACATGGTTAATTATTTTGAAAGTGAAGGAACAGAAGGCTGGGGTACTTGGTAAGCAATTTGGATTTTATTCAGAATGGAAGTAGAGATCCATTTTCCATTGACCTGGTAAAGGTTGTCTTCTATAGCTTGTAATGCTATAGACGCAGGTAAGAGAACTGTTTCTTATAGTGGTTTCTCCATGTCTGGCAAAGGTGGCACTAGGTGCCATTCTGTAGTAGGGAATGCTGCCCTGTCTCTAAACTCTACATGTACAACTTCGATTATAGTTGTTCCTCTCATCAAGTAGATACTTACCATCGGGAGAGAAAATGCACCTTGAGGCATCTCGCCGAGGACTATCAGTACCATCAGGGGTGAGTGTTGGAACCCTTATGTTTTGATCTGAAGTTTTGTAGTCTGAACTGGCCATTCCATTGGTTCTACAGTAGTTGGAATTCTAACATTACACCTTGTTTGGGCAGAATTTGTATCCACTCTCACTTTTTGGTTACAGGATGGCGTACTTTTACACCTTGGTTAGCTGAAATTTGTGTCCCTGATCCTTCTGGGTTCAGTAAGGTCATTTCAGTGGCAATGTCCACTTCATATTCCTTTGTAAGAATGTCACCCCCATGTGGAGATTCCTCTACTTCCTCCATGGGGTTAACCTGGGAGGTACTGGGGACTGATGTTACTGGGTTATGGCCCAAACTTATAATCTCACCCCACTGAATCCTAGGACCCATCAAGACAGCTTAAAGCAAGCTGTTTTGTCCTTAAACCTTGCTGCCAGGAGCATACTAACAATTTCGCACATATCTGGCAATGAAGCAAATTCGTCTTGTATTTTACAAGGACTATGCTCATGGAAGGTGGTATGGGCTGTACCCACTGGAAAATAGTGAACCGAGCAATTTCCTACAGAACACTTGACCTGTGGGTCCTGCATAATGGCAGCCCTGTAGTGATATAAAACAAGTTGTTATTAGAAGCTAGTTAGTATTAGTTGTTTTTAATGAGGGGCACTCTGTAGTTCCTTATGTAGTTTCCATATTACAGGTTAACTTTATTACAAGTCTGTAGTTACAGTACATTTTATTAAATATGTATGTTAACTTAAACCCTCTAAGGTTTATGTTGGTTTTGATACCCTTATATGGCTGTATTACTTATACGTTAGTCCTTTTGGAATGGCCATGTGAAATTTTAATTCAAATTATCATGCCATTCAGACTAACAGCTATGAACTAATTTGTCTAACTAACCAAAGCTACTGTTTTATATGGCTCAAGTTAATGCTTCTAGTATAATCTACATTAAGCTGAGATTAGAGGGTTCTCGCTTAACCTATTCTAGGCCACTGCCTATTCTAGGGTTATTTAAAACTTAAGGAATAAACTATACAGAAAAGAACCCTCTTATAATCTAGTTTTCTGTTTTATGTGGTCGAGACTACCCTGTTATCGGATATTCGACCACTGCTTGGTTAGGCTAATAGTAGGAGATTCCCTTAAAAATGGGTTCCTACCTAATCTGGTTAGGCTACTGCCTGCTCTAGGTTTATATAACCTTTAAGGATATAGGCTATATAAGAACTCCACCAATATGTAGCCATACAGATAGGCTACAGAGTCATAAAAACTAAGTTATCATTTTATTAAGCCTAGGTTACTGATTATATCTAATCCTAGGCTATTTGGACTAAATTACTGCTTAGACTTTTAATAGGATATTTCCTGTATTTTTCCTCTTTTAGCCTAGTACGTATAGGGTATTGTCTAGTCCAGATTATTTTAGATCACTCTTAAATGTATAAGCTCTTCGTTGGGCGAGTCGGTAGAGTTGTGGCCTAGCACTCGATAGGCCCGAGTTCGACTCTCCCGCCGGCTAATGAAGAGTTAGAGGAATTTATTTCTGGCGATAGAAATTCATTTCTCACTATAATGTGGAGTTAGAGGAATTTATTTCTGGTGATAGAAATTCATTTCTCGCTTTAATGTGGTTCGAATTCCACAATAAGCTGTAGGTCCCATCCTAAGTAACCAATTGGTTCTTAGCCACGTTAAATAAGTCTAATCCTTCGGGCCAGCCCTAGGAGAGCTGTTAATCAGCTCAGTGGTCTGGTAAAACTAAGGTATACTTTAACTCTGGGTTTAACCAGTTGTCTTTACATAAAACACCATTACCTTAATATGTAGCCTTAAAGCTAGGCTACCATCTCATCTAGTACAGTTTACTATTTTACTGTATCTAGTATTCAATAATCGGATGTTTCGTAAAAGGTTATCACTTAACCTAACATAAGGTACTGCCTAGTTCTGGATTATTTAGATAAGAGGCTACATATTTTTTCCTTTTATATTGTATAGGCTATATAAAAGGAAAAAATCTGTGGTTTCTTATTATCTAATCCTAGGGACCTTAGTGTAAACTAGGCTGCTGCCTAGGTTCATTAACAGGGTATATCTTAAAAGGTTCTTACTTACCTTAATTTAGGTTACTACCTAACCCAGGTTATATGGTTCACACTTAAGGATATGCAATCCTAGGTTATAGGCTACACACCACATCCACTATTAATCTAATCTGAATTATTCTCACTGTATCAGATGTAGGCTACTGCCTAGACTATTGTAGACATTGTTATCTGAAAGGATTATCTGTCTAAATTAATGATGAATTGTGGAACATTTCTTTTATTCAAAACATCTTAAATAGAATGACAAATTCTTCAAAACAATTTTTGTTTTTTACAATTAGTGATCAGTGATCATGAGTAATTGTCGACCATATGCTCACAAGAAACTTCGGTTTCCGGTTTTCACACACAAATTAATTACCTGTTCCACAGTTTAAAACTAAAAATTTTAACTGGAACTTAAAAATAAGCACTTAACTTACAGTTTTAGATGTTTCCATAATCGTTGGTAATGAAATCAGAAAATGAAAAAGCTGAAATTACAGAGTGCTGGCTTTCAGTAAACAATCTACTGCTTGACCACGAGAGTAATGGATCAGTGGTCCTGTGCTGGTCCGTTTGTAGACAATATGGGATGTGTGTTCATTCCATCATCTGATAGTGGCATTACTTAAAGTACAAATTCAGTAACTTGTTACCTTGTAGTCAGAATGTGCCCTGTTAATGCTAATTTGATACATTACTTACAAGATTTACAATTGTAGAGAATTTTTTTTTTTAAAGTTGACTTTGTCACTCAGAAAGACTTATAAAGTAATTTTAAAAGCTTTTAGGATATGCAGAAATCAGTATATTTAGGAAGCTTACAAATGAGTATATTTAAGGAACTGTTTACCTTACAACATATAACCTTAAACTTTTTGTTAAATGACATATAAAATCTGGCATTTATGTGACTTAAAGTCTTTCTACCAGAGATCGTGATGAGGCTGAAGCTATGTTGAATAACAAGAAGTTGAGCAACAAGCATGAGGCAATACGTGACCTTAGAAAATCAAAAGGAGAAAGTTTAGAGGATAATGGTCCTACTTATACTGGGCCAGAGGTTCCTATGGAGGATCAGTGGGAACTTTTTGTTACAGTATGCAATATATTGCATGAGAGATCCAGGTAAGTGCATTCATTTTTGTCATAATATATTTTCACATGGAATCATATGCTGTATTCTGTGAGGAGAAACAGATACAGGAAGGAGCAAAGTTTTTTATGTAAATAAGTTGGTGAAAGGTTACTTCACATGATGTTTTTGTATTTTAAAATTATGAACCATTTAAAAATAAAATAGCCTTATTACTCATAAAACACTTCAAGTCACACTGACTTGAGAGATCTTCAAGGAGAAAAGACCCATTACAGGCAGCCCCTGGTTATCTGTGGGTTTGGTTATCCCTTTAACGCTGACTGGACGTATTTCACGTCGACAAAAGTTGTCTGTCGGGTGCCAAGTGGACGTAAAATACGTCGACTACAAAAAGTTTATTTGAATATTCGCAGAAAAATACTTATAGGCCTCGTTTGCGAAAAATTTTAAATCACGCACCTTGAGGGATGCTGGGAGTTCATGGATCACGCTGTTGTTTTGTTTACAAGCGTGACCCAGCTGCGCATGCATGAATTTCTTTCTTATCCCAAAAGAAAGCATCAGCTAACTCTGCTGAAAATTTCAGATATTCTTTAGTCACTTTGTCGTAATTTTTGCACCGTTTTCTATAAGCCTTTACATAAAGTTTTATATATGAAAATGTGTGCAATTTCATGTAGAATACAACAAAAAATAACTCATGGTTGTAGCTTTTATCAATTTTGACATTTTCATATAAATCACGATAAGTGCCAAAATTTCAACCTTCTGTCAACTTTGACTCGACCAAAATGGTCGAAAAATGCAATTGTATGCTAAAACTCTTACATTCTAGTAGTATTCAATCATTTACCTTCATTTTGCAACAAATGAAAAGTCTCGAGCACAATAATTCGATTTATGGTGAATTTTTGAAAAAAACTTTTTCCTTACGTCCGCTGTAACTCTGCTGAAAATCTCAGAAATTCTTTAGTCACTTTGTCGTAATGTTTGCACTGTTTTGTATTAGCCGTTACATAAAGTTTTATATATGAAAATGTGCACAATTTCGTGTAGAATACAACAAAAAACAACTCATGGTTGTAGCTTAAATCAATTTTGACATATTTTCATATAAATCATGATAAGTGCCAAAATTTCAACCTTTGGTCAACTTTGACTCGACCGAAATGGTCGAAAAATGCAATTGTAAGTTAAAACTCTTACATTCTAGTAATATTCAATCATTTACCTTCATTTCTGCAACAAACAAGAAGTCTCTAGCTCAATATTTCAATTTATGGTGAATTTTTAAAAAAACTTTTTCCTTACATCCGCTCTAACTCTGCTGAAAATCTTGTAAGACCTGACGCCTTCTCTTCCAAACACGTGTGTGTTCGTGTGTTCGTCGTCCATCGGAGTGGACAAGACAACAAGAGCATCTTGTTTTCTTTCTCTAAAGGAACGCGATTTCAACCATACAATATTTCCGTCTGTTTCTCCCTAACCATTGTTGTCTTGATGTATGTACAATCACCACTACTTGCATTGTCATGCAAGCATTCTAATCATGTACTCATAATGTTCCAATGAATCTTCTGTATCAAACTGTGTGTATGTTTCTGTTTGTGAAGACGCCAAACGTCTCACCACTCCGATGGACGACGAACACATGAACACACACGTGTTTGGAAGAGACGGCGTCAGGCTCTTACAATCTCAGAAATTCTTTAGTCACTTTGTCGTAATTTTTGCTTAGTTTTATATTAGCCGTTACATAACGTTTTATATGTTAAAATGTGCACAATTTCATGTAGAATACAACAAAAAGTAATTCATGGTTGTAGTGTTTATCAGTTTTGAAATATTTTCATATAAATCACGGTAAGTGCCAAAATTTCAACCTTCGGTCAACTTTGACTCGGGCGAAATGGTCGAAAAATGCAATTATAAGTTAAAACTCTTACATTCTAGTAATATTCAATCATGTACCTTCATTTTGCAACAAACAAGAAGTCTCTAGCACAATATTTCGATTTATGGTGAATTTAAAGAAAAAACTTTTTCCTTACCTCTGCGTGCGCTAACTGATGAAAATCTCAGAATTTCTTTAGTCACTTTGTCGTAATTTTTGCACCGTTTCGTATTAGCCGTTACATAAAGTTTTATATATGAAAATGTGCGCAATTTCATGTGGAATACAAAAAAAATAACATATGGTTGTAGCTTTTATCAGTTTTGAAATATTTTCATATAAATCACGATGTGCCGAAATTTCAACCTTAGGTCAACTTTGACTCGACCGAAATGGTCGAAAAATGCAATTGTAAGCTAAAACTCTTACATTCTAGTAATATTCAATCATTTACCTTCATTTTGCAACAAACAGGAAGTCTCTAGCACAATATTTCGATTTAGGGTGAATTTTTGAGAAAAACTTTTTTTTACGTCCGTGCGTTACGAATTCATGCATCATTTTGTGATAATATTTTCTCTGTGTTGCTTTGATCGTTTTACAATTTGTTATATACCAAAATCATCGCAATTTAGTGTACAATACAATGAAAAAAAATAGCTCGTTAGCTTTAACCGTTTTGCTCACAGCGCGATTTGTATACAATTATATATGAAAATTTTTTTTGCACTGTCATATATTCAAATATTTATATATGATAATGATATTTTTTTCATTTCTGATGGTTGCATACTACACTTCAGGCAATGGGAAAAAAAATGAGCCAAAAATGAACTCTTAATCTTAAAAACTAAGCGTGTTGTGATTTTTTGAATAAAAACTTTCTTTCCGCTTCGGCGCTAACTCCCAAACCCCACCAGCATACGGCAGACACTTTTGTAAGTAGAGGCTCAGCGTTTCAGTTTTATGGCATCTGTTGAATATATTCATAATGGGTTTACAGCGCCGTTGTCTGGTTATCGATGGCTTAAGCGCCGTGAGACAATCTTAAAATACAAACATAACGAAGGATCTTTCAAAATGTAATCCTTTACTTCACTGTATCCAGTAATGTATGTATTCTCCTATTACTATTTTGTTATAAAATGCAAACAAAGCGATCAGTGTTTTGGTTTGGACTTTGGAAATCAGCTGAGGGCGATTACGAGGTAAGTTTATTTTTCAGTATTTAACTCAATTCAGGGCAATTTTCTTGCTTCTAGTTAGTGTAAAGGAATCTCTAGAAACTGTTTATAAGGGACAAGTGTATTTCTGTTATATGAAGTGTTTTTAAGTTGAAATATGACTTGAATACGTCTCGTTGTGAATTTTTTTTTTTTCAGTAAAAATGTCAGTAAATAATGACGAGAGAAAATGAATTCCATATGAAGTGCAGTACTGTACTGTACTGCATTGAATTAACGGATTCCGTTCGCTATTTTCACCTGATTTCATCATAATACGAGTTTTATGTATTTAGCTTTTATTGGCGTAAAAACAACAGTAAAATGTGTTCTTTCATGCTCAGTAGTTTTGATTTAAATACTTTTATCTTCACTATTATTTACAGTCGAGTTTCATCCTTGTTGCCAAAGCACAATAATTTATAGTCATTAGCAGTTTGAACATTGTTTTCTCAGCATCAGCTACAACT
This sequence comes from Macrobrachium rosenbergii, assembly GCF_040412425.1. Taxonomy (NCBI): domain Eukaryota; kingdom Metazoa; phylum Arthropoda; class Malacostraca; order Decapoda; family Palaemonidae; genus Macrobrachium; species Macrobrachium rosenbergii. Next base: position 14,496,731 of record NC_089783.1, on the reverse strand, counting down.
TGCAGTTTAAATTTAGCACTAAATTTCTTTACCGATCTTTTCTCCATAGCGAATAAAGGTATAATGTAAAAATATATCCGTCTTATTCTACTTAACGGCATTTGTAACATAAATACGGTAATTTTTTACTATCACACAGTGGTTGAAATGCAAGCAAAACAGCTGTTGTTATCTGATTCAGTTCATAAAAAAACTGCTTTTGTTTGGTTGTTTATGGCTGTACCTACGCCTTTAAGCAACGATTATAATGTTATTAACGATACTTTTATCTTTCTCTTTTATTTTTTTTTAACTTAACTAGAATATGGGATAAATAAAGAGTTGGAGGGAAAGAGGTTAGTCTATTGTAATTTGGTCTTTCAAAAATGGATCTCTCATGATACATGAGGTACATGATAAAATAATTTTTTAAGGGTGAAAATTTGGGGTCGCACAATGCTCAAAATCGTGCATTACATGAGTACAGTAAATCCCCTGTATTTGCGGATTTCTCTGTGGAACATATCTACCCATTATTCGCAGAAAATTCACACATTTGCAGTATTTTTCACTTAGCAATATTCACTAATTACTCTATTTTCATATAATTTTCACGACTAAATGCACTTTTTGTGATAAAACTATTAAAATACTGTACTCAGATATAAGCATTTTTAAAGGGTTTTTCTTGTGTTAAACTATCAAAATAGGCAGTTCTAAGTGTTTTTAGAAGGGTTTTAAGTATTCACGGATTTTAGCTATTCGCGGGGGTTACTGTATTCAATATACAGTAGGTTCTCGCTGCTTAATACTTTGTCGCCATAGCATGTGTTTTTTTTAATTCACCATGGCTCCCAAACATGAGAATGCTGCAGCTGATGGAAATGCCACTAAGAAAAGGAAGACGATATCAATGGAGATGAAATATGACATCGTTACGCGTTCTGAAAAAGGCGACTTTATTTTTTCTCTCTAGGCCAGGGTTTACCTGTAAGTTCATCAAGTCTGGCATTAAAAATTTGTATTGTAGAACTACCCTGCAGACCATAGTAAAGGATTAGGCAAATAAAATTCCACATTTTTATTAAAGAGTTATGACATATTAGGGTAAAATATCTGGCCATGACATGGTCAAGGGTGCTGTAAGGAGGATTGCGGCGCCTGTAGACTTTGAATTTCGGTTATTGACGATTTTCGGTTATCGTCAAGCTGCCAGGAACAGAACCCCCGCTGATGACCAGGGGCTGCCTGTATTATTATCATTCAGAAGATGAAACTTATTCATATGGAACAAGCCCACATGGCCATTGATTTGAAATTCAATCTTTCAAAGAATTTGGTGTTCATTTGAAAGAATTAAGAGAGGGTAATTGGAAATGCAAAAAGAAGAGATCAGCACATCATCATCTAGAACTGAGAAGCTTGACAGGAAGGGATATTTACTGCAAATTGGTGATGCTGTTCAGGAGATCTGGTTAAAATGCAACTTGTGAAAAATTGACACTAAGAGATCATCCATCGATGGTCCAAGTCATAACTACTAATGTAGGAAACGGAAAGCTACTACTACAAAACACGATGTCTAAAAGAGATAAATCTCTGGCAGAGGCAGCCATCCACATTGGAGAGCAGTATTCTAGGCAAGAAGTAAGATGCGAGTCAAAATTTACACAAAATATAGTTAAAGTCTCAGATTCATTTAGCAGAGTCCCACCCACCTGAAGGGGAGGATGAGTTTGAAAATCAGTATGAGGTCTGCCAATCAGTATTGTGTTCTTTACTGGTGTTCAGCCTCATACCCCACCGACTACACCGTTCACTAATCCACTCCTGTCATGATTCCCCTGCTCGTCCTCCATTGACGTGGAAGGAAAGGAAAGTGTAATTCCTGTGTGTGATTCCTTTGTAGTTGGTTATGCTGCTCTACTTCCTAAGGTTATTGTAGTTTGTTTATGTGGTGATACAATCATCGCCCTTCATACTTGGAGTATCCTTGAACACAAGCTGGAGTGGCCATTGAATTTTGGTAACAAAGTAATTGGTGAAGATGGGGGTGGGGAAGAGGGGTGATCCCTCACTTGCCAGTTCATTTCTTAAGCTGCCGTTAAGAGAGGACACTTTTGCTGTCTCTTCCTTGTGTACTTGTTGAATTTTTGATGAGTATCTAGCTGACATTATTCATATTACTGTTTTTCATGCCCTGTGCCTTGTGTGAATACTTTTTACTTGGTTGCTGTCTTCAGGTCCTATTTTCCTCAACTATGGAGAAAACACATGACTAGCACAGGTGTAAGGATTGTGGGCAACCATTAATTGTTTCAAGTCTCCAGTATTGGTAGACCCATATACTTCTCCAGTATTGGTAGACCCATATACTTATTGCTGTACATGTAGTGGAAGGAAATGTGTGTTTTCCTATCTTTGTGATGTTAACCTAATGGGAAAAGGAATAGTAACTCGCCTGACCCTTATCATTCAATTGCTTCCAAAAATATGTACATTGCAGTACTGTACAGTGTAGCCAAACAAAAATGTAGCCAATTACAGTATTTCTACTTGCTTTTGCTTACAAGGTATGTAAAACACCAAAGACTCTCTGTTTCTGTTTTAACAAATGTTACACAACACTTAACCCTCTGTCTCTGGTACAGTATTTTCATTGCAATTTATTTAATGCAGTACAAGGTTGCACTTGGTACATTAATGCTGCATTGCATACCTACCTTTTTTAAGCCTGCTTAGGAGTGCATGTATATACAGTACATGCATGTATGCATTGCATTAAGGTAACCTACACTCTGAAAGAGAGAGACAAGCAAACACAAAGTCAATTTTTTCTTTTTATTGACATTTGTTTAACTTTCTCTCCTCTGGGTTATGCTTTACATAATAATAGTTTTTTGACAGATAGAGGGAAAGGTGAGGAAAGCCCAGTAAAATATGAATGTGTAACACTTATGCATACTAAGTACAGTACTGTACTGCATTGAATAAATGTCAGTAATTAATGAGAGAGAGAGAGAGAGAGAGAGAGAGAGAGAGAGAGAGAGAGAGAGAGAGAGAGAGAGAGAGAGAGAGAGAGAGAGAGAGAATGAATTCCATAGTTTATCTCATAATAGAAAAATACTCTTTGAAACCCAAAATACAGGTCGAATAAAAATCAAAATATTTACCAAAAAGTAATACAGTAACATCATGTGACACTTGTTTACATTTCACCAGTGGCCAAGGTACCTTAAAACCTAGCTTTAATGTTTTGAATTTTAACGTTATTGATGGCAGTGTGAAAAGATGAACGAAATTGTACTATTAATACATTTACAGCTGCAATACTACTGTCTAGTAATTAATCTGTTGGGTTTATTACACACCATTGGACCTCTGGTGGGTTGCCTAGAGTAGAAACAAACCATTGATGTTTTAATATTTTACAACTTTGATAATGCAGTTGTAATAATTCTTATGAAACTGTTAAAAGGAGAATTTTGTTACCTTACTTCTATATTTTTAATTTAGCAGTAATAAGTACTTAGTTCGGTAGCCCAAGTTTGCCTTAGCCTAACCTAGGCTCTAAAACTAAGTAAGATACATAGTTTGGTAGCCCAAGTTTGCCGTAGCCTAACCTAGGCTCTGAAACTAAGTAAGGTAGCAAGTTCTGAATAATTAGGCAAGATTCTCCAAAGTATCATCCAGAGTTGTGAAGTCTTACTGTCTTATTTTGTTCTTGTGTGTCATGTGTGAACACTTTATATTAACAGAAACCTGGTTGCAATATTGCTGTCATTTAATGTGATATACTGTGGTGAAGGCATTACATTTTTTAAAAACATTCTTTTCAGATTTGAAGAGTTGGAGAGAATGACATTTAGTGCATTGGGATCAAAGGAATTTATGAAAGAAAAAGAGAGGGCAAGAGAAATTGAATTTATGTGCCTTTTGGCATGTGTATACAATGATAGCTCATATTTTGCATACAACATCATGCGCGAGTTAGTCATCAAGAATCCTGAGAGTGAGAGGTGCTGGAATCTGCTAAATTTAATTATATCTAAGGCTGATGATTTTAGGCATAATCGTTTCCTTCTACGACTGACTCATAAGCATCCTGATTTAGTAGCATTAGACGTACTTAATGGTCATAATTGCTTGGTAGCAGGAACATACAAGTATTCTTTAGCTCAGTATATACAAGCATTTAAACAAGATCCTAGTAATCCTCTTATTCCACTGATGTTAGGATTGACTTTCACCCATATGGCTTGTCAAAAATTTAGTGGAAAAAAGCACTCTCTTGTTGTTCAGGCTTGTGCTTTTCTTAACACCTATGTAGAAATGAGAGGAGAATGTCAAGAGTCTATGTACAATATGGGAAGAGCATTTCATCAGCTAAATTTATTGCCTCAAGCTGTTCACTACTACAAGCGTGCTCTGGAATTCCCTGCGGTGGAGTCTCCTCCAGATGGGCCAATGCTCGATTTATCTCGTGAGATTGCATTTAATCTTGCTCTTATTTACCAGAGTAGTGGATCTCCTAATTTAGCAAGAATGTACTTATTTAGATACATTCAAATTTAAGGGGCGCGCCAACTGCCGAATTTTGAGGAATTATCGAATTTTAGTTATTAACAGTTTTCAACTGTTTTATGTCTAAATGAACATATCCTTAAGCAATAATGCTAAAAAAAATTTAGATTGGTTTATTGACAATTTTGTTCATTGCTTGTATGACACTGTGAACCACAAATTGTAAAAAGACTTGTAAAAAATGTCTGTATGAATAATTCAGGAAAGGTCCAAGTGAGTTATGGACTGTTTTTGACAGTTTTATGTATAAATAGACATATCTAGAAACATTATTGGTAAAAAATAATGTTTAGATTAGTTCATGGATAATTTTGTTCATCGCTTGCACGGCACTGTGAATGACAGATTGTAAATAAGAGTCTATGAATGATCGTAGTTTGTATCAAGTTTTGGACTGTTTTACATGTAAATAAACTTATCTTGAAATGTTATTGGTAAAAGAAATGTTTAGATTGGTTCATGGACAACATTCTTCATCGCTTGCACGACAATGAATGAAAAATTGTAAAAAAAAAACATGGAAAACAAATGTGATAAAACTTATTAAAAATAATTGTTCCCCATTAAAATAACCCATTTTATCTAGCTTAAGCTAATAAAGAAAATTGCTTATAGGGATATGTAATCTACATATTTTTGATTTTTCTCTTGTTTCTGAGTCCAGAAATATTGCTCTTTTGCTGTTTCCTGAAAAAAAAATTTTTCCAAAACTAAATGCTTTGATCTCCAAGAAGACTGAAAGAAGACTTGTGTTTATTCAGTATTATTTGTAGAAACATTGGTAAAAGTCAGAAGGAAATAACCTTCAGTCATTAGGCATAAAGTCATTTTCTTTATAGAATGGGGCCTTATGGTGTTGGTGCTCCCCATAAGTGCAAATTTTATATAATATATAAATCAAGAGAGAGCATAGTTCTATTCATTTGATTATATTGCAAATTTCATGTTTCTTATAAGATGAAATAGTTTTAGTGCAAAAGTCAGCTTTCTAACTGTCATAGTTTCATAGTTATTAGAATCTAACTGTCATAGTTTCATAGTTATTGGAAAATAAGCTATAATTTTTTCCTTTTGCCATTTTCTCAAAACTTTTTTTTCAAAAATAAATGCTTCAATCTCCAAGACGACTGAACTAAATTCAAAGAAACTTTTACATTTTGTATAATAACTACATATCAATAATTTCATGTGTGGAAAATTATTTTTGAGTGTAACTTTTTTTTTTGCCATATTTTCAAAAAGTTTCAAAATGGTTTTTTTCAACTGCAAAATTTATGAACTTAGAAGTTGAATATTTTTATTTCCCAACCTGTATTTTTTTGGCATTAGCTGTATAAAGTTAAGTTAAGTATACCTTAGTTTTACCAGACCACTGAGCTGATTAACAGCTCTCCTAGGGCTGGCCCGAAGGATTAGACTTATTTTACGTGGCTAAGAACCAATTGGTTACTTAGCAACGGGACCTACAGCTTATTGTGGAATCCGAACCACATTATAGCGAGAAATGAATTAATAAGTGGTAAAAATTTTAAGTGAATCCCTTCAATCATAAGATAGAATGAAGTAATTTCTGTATAATGGGACTTATGGCATCAGCGTGCCCCTTAAATCTCTTATCTACTAGGTTATGATTCTACTAGGTTATGATATACTGTATATGGAAGTATTAATTGGTGAAGAGTGGTTACTGCAACTCTTATGTTGTGATTTTATATCATTATACAGTATGTTAGTTGTTTTGCAATAAGAGTCACAGAGTGTATGTCGAGAGTTAATTTTTCATAATATAAATATACTGTATATGCCCATATTTTATTTAGAATATCTTGGAAGTCAGTATGATATCCTGACATCAAAGTGATTAATCTTTGTATATCAATCCTGCTATAATTTTATACAACAGATATTGTCAAGAGGCAGGAAGATACAGTAGTTATATTGTTTGGCATTTTACCACATCTTCCTTTTTTAGCAGTGTCGAGTATGCATTTTTAAAATTTTTTAAAAATTATCTGCGTCAATAGTGATTTTATCATTGACTTCTTGTTTCAGTCAAGTATCAGGTCTGTCTGTCTCACCATCCAGGATGTTTGGTGAGACGCACAAACACTTGGTGCTTAGTTGAAACAGGATGTCAATGATAAAATCACCATTGATTCAGATAACTCGGTTAATTTGTGTATACTGGGAAATCATTTTTGATACTTTGCTCTATTTTTCACTTCTTTTAAGTAGTAGGTTACTGTATTCCTTTTAAAATGTGTAAATATCTGTCCCTGTTTGCTCATACAATTTAACTAATTTCAATTGTTATTTACCAGTTGTACCTGAATATAAGTACTGTATTGTAACTGAATTTTGCCACTGTGTTGTATTATTTAACTGGTTTGCCATGTTTATGTGTTGACATGTTTTCGTTTTATAGAATCCTTTACCTTTCAAAAGCGTCATAATATGATATAACTGTTTGTGGAGTTTAACTGTCTAGTCCTGGTTTACAGAAGTTTAGATATAATTTTTGGATAGGGTTTTGCATGGTCAAATTCCTCCTCTGACTTTTGTAGTGTATATGGACTCAGTTTTTTCTCTTTCATCTTTTCACCATCAGTGAATATACTCACTTAGTTTTGCTTAATAATTACTTTGTAAGCATTGTTTTTCATTGATATTAATAACTGTTCCTTATATTTAAAGTATTTTGTGTTAAACTTTGTTATTAGTTACAGCCATTATGCAGATTATCTGTTTGAGGTTTTGCTTATGTCCTTGTTTCCTGAGAAACTGTACTTTTGTATACTGGCTTTCAAAGTCTTTTCATATATACTAAGTGCTGATAGATAAGACAGATAATGATGATTCTCCTTGATTAGAACAGCTATGTACAGAATGGGAAGAAAAGTGCCAGATTCTCCTAAAATGAATTTAATTACACTTTGTTCTTATGGGATGCAAACTCTGTACTCTTCATATATGGAGTATCCTTCAGAGCATGCACAGGACCAGCTGTGTACAGACTAACAAGGAGAGTACCCAGTGTGGAGATGGGAGAGAGAGGATGCCATTCAACCAGTCAATGCCACCTATTGTTTCTCTGCTGTGGTAGAGTTGTGTCACTCTTTTTTGCTGTGTGTGCTTGGGTGCTCTTTGTGCATTTCAGAGCCGATTTGTGTTTATTGGGTATTTCCTGTGTGCTGACAGGTGTGCTTTGTTTTCTGTGTTTTGTTATCCTTTGTTGGCCCTTTATTCCTATGGAGAGTAAGTAGGGCAATGGAGCTGAGAGGGCCATGGTCAACCCTGTAATCAACTTGTCCTCTACTGCAGTTTTATTTACACTCGGTCTGTATTTCTTGAAGGGAAAAGAATGTACTCATGATTCCTCCTGTCCTTTATGTACTGTTTGGCCTCTGAGCATTATGGGAAGAGAAGGAAAAAGACAAAGAAAGATCCCCCATCAGATCAATACCCCAAGCCAGAAGTGATTTAAATATATACTTCCATGTCCACCCCCCCCCCAAATAACCATTCCCCTTTTCTCATCCCCAGGCACTAAATGCAGGGCCAAGCCTCTGTTTATTAAAACCATTCCTCCCTCTGATGAGGTGGTGGTTAAATAAAATCTCTGATACAGTTGAGGAAGGCATGGCCTTTCCTTAATATTGCAGGTTCTCCTCTCAGCATTTTCAGACTCCTTGGCTGGGCATGAAGGGGCACATTTTCAGACTCCTTGACTGGGCATGTGGGGGGGGGTACAACAGATTGTTTTTTTTCTTCAGCCCTGTCCCTCCTTTCCACCACGTCCACCTCCCACGAGATACCCCCCTGTGCCAGACTGTGGAAGTCATCACCTCCTCCACCCTGCCCCAGCCACCTTACTGACTCCAACCTCTTTCTGGGAGTCAAAGGTTATGGTAGTGAGGAAGTGTTGCTGATCTCACTCACTATTGCCCTCCCCATCCTCGCTGTCATCTGGCTCTCAGCTTTTCCCTACCACCAGAGATCCCTGTCTGTCCCCTTCCAGGAACCGTGCTCAGTCTTTTCCTCCTAGGACTAACTCAAGCTCTTGCAGAACTCTAGGTCACACAGGTGTTCTTGTTCCACCCACCATTCCAGGGGCAGGCACTCCATGAAGGAGAGTTGCTCCCCCCTTGGAGCTTTTTGTGTTCAGGAGCTGATGGGATTACCGCTCCTCACCGTTGTTCATGATCTCCGGACTGTAGACGGAGGGAGTTCTAATTTTCTCTTGAGTGCATGAGGAGACCATTCTCCAATCCAGCTTTCAACATGCAGGCCTCCCATAGATCAAAGGGGGCCAGGCCTCGATGCAGAGAGAGATCCTCCTCTGCACCAAACCCTCGTCCCGCCACCAGAGGATGCTGGACCAGGAGGCATTGTCCCCTCAGTCCTACCCACTCTCTCCTCTCTGCTTCCCTCTTAATCCAAACTACTCCCAGAACCTCCAAACAGATCCAAGCAGGACAGTGTCTGCCCTTTATACTTCCTCTGTCAGAAGGGAAGGGGTGCGAGCGAGATCTGGAGCAGAAACCTATGGCTTACCTCTCTTTCCACTGTTCTTTTTAAATTGGCAGACCTTAAGGTCTGCCCATTCATTGGTTTTGTATATTTAGGCCAGCCTGTGAGGGTTAAAGACTGTCTTCCTCCTAGCCCTTGCCTCAGCCAGTTGGGGACTACACAGATTGTTGTATCTCAACCAGCACTTGGAAGGGTGGGGCTTGCTGTCCTTCTCCTTTGTTCTATAGTTTGTGGCTGAAACACAAAATCCCTTGGTAATAAATTCAAGGCTCGAGTTTCTTGATTCCCTTCCTCAGGGATTTCATGGGTCGAGACTCAGATGAGTTGCTGTTATGCCTGGTTTGTACCCCAGTATAATACTTAAAAAGGACGAAAAATCTTAGAAAAGAGCGTAAGCACTTTTCTGTGAGCGCTGGGCCTAGCAAGATGGAAACCTCTTGAAATACAATACCCTTCTGGCTGAGTGAAGTTATTTCCATGGCTTATGGGTCTCCTGAAGCAGCTGTCGACCTGCCTGCCCACCTAAGAGAAGAGCTGTCAACATCAGGGGCGTAGGACATTCTTTTGCCTCATGGAAGAACTCGGCCCAACAGGTAATGAGGGTGGCAGTATGGTGATGCCAGACTACCTTTACCTTGTGTTACCCAAGGGATATCATCCATAAGTCCTTAGGCACCTCCTCCTACTCATCCACCCTGCTTCATTTCTTTGATTTTTCATGCTGATTTTCTGGCAAGAAGTGCATTGTGGTAGCATCAGTTGGTGAGACTGGGCATCCTCTCTTTCCCATCCCCACCTGGGTACCCTTCTTGCTAAGTACACTTCTGGTCTGGCATATACAGTACGCTGAAGGATACTCCATTTGACAGAGGCTCTGGTTTGTATACCTAGGAAAAATACAAATGATTTTTAAAATTTCATTTTTTTTTTTTTTTTTTTAGAGCAAAAAGCAAGTGGATTATGATCAAGATAGGAGAAACATACCTTCTATGGCAGTGCAATAAAGATTTCGGGAAAAAAATGCCTTATTTTTTCTTCTTACAAATCATGAAAACAATTTCACCTCTTGATCACTGAACATAGGATATTAAAGCTATCAAAATTTCTATGAATTGTATTAATTTACTTACATTCATATTATTATAATGATTAAATGGGTTAATTTCAGGAATTTTAGGCCAGAAAATCTCAATAGGCAAGAATTAAAAAAGTTAAACCATGAAAAATCAACATGGTACATTCCCTTAATGATAAAGTTTGGGTCTCTTTCAAGATCATATGTATCTTTCTGCTAATTCATTGGGCCTGGAAATTGTGTTAGTCCATAATGTATTTGGAGTTAACATTTTTAAACACAGATATCCAGTGCATAGTTAGTAATTTTTATTCAATTTCATTGCTGCTAAGGAACAAAGTTTACTCTCATTATCCAACAATGTTATTAAAAAATGGATCCTTTCCTTTTCAAATATTAATAAATTGTTACACAATATCATCCATTAACACTACCCTTTAGGGTTGACATCACATATAGTTTTTCATTTATTGGGCAATATTTGGTGAATTATATTTGTTTTAATCTATTGATTAACATTAAAGGTGTTTTGCACAAAGCAGTTGTAGTATTAACTTTGTCAAATATTACTTAGTTGTCAATTGATGCAAGCAGGATTTTGCATTTGTATAGATATTTTCAAATTTAAAGTACAAAGCTGGCAGGCAAATAATGTAAGCATGACAGAAATAGTTTTGTTTTTGCGACAGTTACATCTGCTATAAAATTCTTGCTTGTAGATAGAAAATTGGAAGGTTTGCAAGATGTATTTTATAAGAAACAAGGTATGAACAACATATATATATATATATATATATATATATATGTAAATCTGGCCCTGAGGAGTTAAATGAATTTTTACATCAGGGAGATAACTGTATTCAGTGGCAGTCTTAACAAGTATTTCTGATGTTTATGGTTTGTCTTCATAATGTACACACATTTCATATCCTGTTTTGGAAAATAATTATTAATTTCTTATAAAATTTCATACTGTGAATATTCTGTTTGTTTACTGTATTGTAACTAGTCATGATTGTAAATATTGTATTTTAATTTTACATTATATTCTGTATATTTTTACTACATATTTTGTATTTTATTTCTCCTACAACAGATTAGATTGGAATTGGATTTGAAATGCCAATTTTTTGTTGTATTTCTCCTTAAATAGATGAGAAAATGGGAAGTTGATTGGAAAAATAGTGGCATGAAAGCAATTTCCACTGGCACAGATGCAAAGGAACAATACGGAAGAATCAAAAAGACAGTTCTTTTTAAGGGTTCTCAATGTCTCCCAAGAAAAATGTACTAAAGGAAAAATTTAAATGTATTGTATTGGTAAGAGGAGAGTATTAGAAAAAATGACAACTTTTTAAAGTAATTTGTACTTTTCCTATCATACAAACCTGAGGTTTTTACCATGGGATTTACTTTCAGCGCAAGCTGGAACCAGCCATTTAACTCAAACCAAGGTGGTTATTGGTAGTTAGCTACTGACAGTAGGGGAGGAAGCCTGCCATATAGTTGGTACAAGTCACTTTACCTTTTGGCCCAGGTAGCAGAATGTGGGGTGGCTAGAGGTAGGCAATTTATGTAAAGACCTCATAAAAATGAAGTAAAAGATTGAGGCAGCAAACAGACAAGGAGATACTTTATAAACTACTGTAATGATAAAAGTTGAGATAATTTTATATACTGATATTGCTGAAAATTCAAAGGGAAGGAGGGGCAAAACAAGGAATTGTGCACAACCATGAAAAACAGGACACTAAAAAGTAAATGAATAAGAACGATAAGACAATGAATTAGAAGCCCAGCAAGACTTGAATACTTCAGTTAACATCCTACTTCATTATGTACTATAAATACAGCTCATCATTCAACTTTATGGTCCACAAGTGGGCATAAGGGATACTTTACTGGAGAGCTAGAGATAAGTTGTTTTATGCACTGAATTAAGAGGCAATAAAATGTGGTGGCTTGAAGCCAGACCTACTTAAAAGGCTATAAAATGGAAAGGATTAATTGAAAGTTCTTACTGGATTACTAAAGATAACTGAAAACACAAAGGAATGAACTGAGAAGAAATTCTCAAAATTGTTAGAGAGCTTAAAGAAAAACTGGCAAGAGATCGATGTTACAGAAGACAATCATGTTTTTGTAAGAGGAGGTCATCAGGACAGAACCTTATGTTCATACCTACTCCTTCACTTGGAGAAAAAGGAGGTCACAATGACGGAAGTGAAGTGCGACCAACCTCTTCACACAAAATGTTAAAAAAAAAACAAGTCACACTGAAGTATCTTTATTGCATCTTCTAATCAAACAATCATTTATCCCAATACCATTTGAAAAAAGTCACATGACAATTCAAGTAAGCAGCACAGCACTTAACATTTTATGTAAGTGAGCAGTTTTTAACCAAGAGTGTACAATATATTAAGTTTTGGAAGCAAGTTCTGGAAAGTAATTGTCATTTAATTCATCCATTAGTTAGATTTTCATGTTTAATAAGAAAAAATTAAAGAAGAAACTCACTGGATGAATGGATCTATGAAGTACAAGGCCAAAGCCCAAGACCTGAGACCCTACGGTCATACAGTGAACAGTACCTTTGGATGAATCCTATGACAGTTGAGAATATTATCTATCTCATCTGGTTAAGCTACAGTACTTAATCAAAATGATCTTTGTAAAACATGAGGTAAAAGAATATCATAGCTTGGTAGGGGAAGGAAAGAAAGAATGACTGCTTATTTCTGAGAGTGATCAAATTACTGTAATATAGAAAAAGCTTATGAAAACCATGACTATAACAATGCATAAAAATTTGTAATGCAGTATCATAAACTAAAGCATAACAACGACGGCAAGCAAGTCAGGTACGATATCCATACAGAAGGGGACTGAATAACTATTTACTTATCTAACTTTGCAAGCCATTTAGCTGAAAAACATTTAATACTTCAAAATATATTCAAAGGACGATAACTCCCACAGAATAATTAAATTATACACTACTATAGTTATTAGAGTTTACCTGATTTTGAGCTCTAGTTGCATATACAATCAAATTTAGGGTTGAAACTGAATGAACTGGGAGTGCTTTTGGCTAAAATAAGCCACAAACTAAATATCACAATCTTTAATTTTACATTAGGAATTACTTTCAGCATAGGCTGGAAATGGCCACTGAACTTTCGGACAAGGTGGTTAGGCAGTTAACTACTGTCCGGGAGGCGGGAGTACTGCCTGCCCGGATGTAAACATTCCAATTTGCCTTTCGGCCCAGGTATCAGATTGAGGGGTGGCATAAGGTGGGCACGAAATGTAATGTAAAGGACCTCGGGTTTGTATAGTTAGGAAAAATACAATTTACTTTTAAAATTGTGATTTGTTCCGACACGATATACAAACCGTCAGTCCTTTACATTAGTAAGATTCACTGGTTGGAGGGAGGAATCTGAGCGAGTCTCTATGAACTGACTGGAGTTCACCACACCTTGTCTTCCCTTCCTGGTCGATAGAGCAAGGGAGGGAAAACTGTCTCTTGACAAAATGATTAGGTTGTAAGAAACGCAGGATCAATTGTCAGACTTCTGGGTCCCTTTGCATGAAAGAGGAATCATCAGTTCATGCAAAGTAGGCTAGGAAGAACTTGGAGTTGGTGGCATTAAAGCAATCACAAGCAGTGGGTCTGTCTTATTGTCATGGTCTCCTTCCCCAAGTTGCAAAGGGAAGGAGTGGGGTTACTTCTATAAACCTGAATGGAAAATCGAACTGGAGCTCCCGTTGAGTGCTTACCTGCATCGACGGCCACATCCAGCATGTAATGGCACGTCTGCTCCCTGCCCGTGGGAAGAGAGCCAGGATGGGGAGAAAGAAGAGAGGCCAGTCACTCTACATTCATTTTCCCAATCACAACCGTACATCTTAGGTGAGACACAACCTGTCCTGTTAGAGGCCCTGGGTAGCTACATAACTTGTTGGGCAGCCACCACAGGACCCAAGGAAAAAGTGTCCAAGGACTTGTGAGCAACATCCCGGAGGTAGAAGGAGGTGAAGGTGGTCTGTTGGGACCACATACCTGCCTTCAACACCTGAAGAACTGACATGTTCTTCTGGAATGCGAGGGACGGACCAATGCTGCGGACTTTGTGAGCTCTCCAACGAAGTGTACCAGTGTCGTCTTCTCCAGCAGCAGAATATGCTCTCCTTATTGTCTCACATAGTCAGAAAGAGATTGTGTTCTTGGACACTTCTTTCTTGGTCGAGCCAGAACTAACGAAGAGTCGTCGACACTCAGGCCGGAGACGTCGAGTCCTCTTCAGATATCGCTGCAGCACTCTAACAGGACACAAGTAGCATCTAGTCTGGTTCATTACCTATAAAGTCCTCTAGGGAGGAGATCGTGAGACTCGAACCATGCATCAGGGACTGAAGGATTCCGAGTCTTAGCCACGAAATCCGGGACGAAATCAAGTGTAAATGATCCCCATCCCCTCGAGTGTTTAACATCGAAGGAAAGTCTGTACAGTTCGTCAACTCTCTTCGCTGATGCCAGGGCCAGCAAGAAGACAGTCTTGAGAGTCAGATCCCTGTATGACGACTCTCATAAAGGCTTGTATGGCGCACGAGTCAGGCTCCTTAAAACAAGAGTCAGATCCTATGCAGGGGGCCTGAGGTGCCTGGGTGGGCAAGACCTTTCGAAGCTTCTCCTGAGTAGAGAAATCTCGAAAGAAGAGGAGATATCTACTCCTTTCAGCTGCAAGACTAGGCCGAGTGCGGTGCATTAGCCTTTTACAACTGAAACTGAGAGAAGCTTCTCTCAGTGAAGGAAGACGAGGAAGTCCGTAACCCGCTGAACAGTAGCTCCGACCGGAGAGATACCCCGTCCACGACATCAACCACACAAGACAGATCACTTTCCCTGGTATACCACTGCTTAGGATCGTCTGAGGTACCCGGCCATCTCTGTTGCTGTGCGACGTGAAAAGCCTCTCGCTTGCAGGAGATGGTGGATAACCTCCAGCCGTGAAGACAAAGGGACTGCACTGCCTGGTGGTACCGCTCTAAGTGGGGTTGACACAGCAGGTTGGGCAAGGGGGGATCTCTCTTGGCACCTTGGAGAGGAGGGCTAGCAGGTTGGGATACCAAATGGCCTGCTGCCATTTGGGTGCTACCAGAATCATTCTGAGATTCGGAGTGATCATCACCTGGTTGATCACTCTGCAAATCAGACAGAATGGAGGAAAGGTATACACGTTGAGGTTGTCCCACGGGTGCTGGAACAAGTCCTCCGCAGCGGCCCTTGGGTCCGGCATGATAGAACAGAAGACCTGGAGTTTTTTGTTGTGCCGGGTGGCAAAATGATCGATGACTAGACGCCCCCACAGGTCGAACAGCCTTTCCGTGACTTCCGAGTAAAGGGACCATTCGGTTCCGATCACCTGATTCTGGCGGCTGAGCTTGTCTGCCATGACATTCCTCTTGCCTGGAATGTACCTGGCTGACAACTCTACCAAGTGAGCCATGGCCCACTCGTGCACCTGCATCATCAACTGGTGGAGTGGGAGGGATACCAGACCCCCCTGCTTGTTGATGTATGCCACTACCGTGGTATTGTCGCTCATCAGTACCACAGAGTGTCCCATTACTCGATCTTGGAACTCTTGGAGAGCCAGGAAGACTGCCTTGAGTTCCAGGATGTTGATGTGAAGGTGCTTGTCGTCTCTGTGCCACACTCCTGAAGTCAGCAACTCCTCCAGGAGTGTGCCCCATCCCTCGGTCGATGTGTCTGAGAACAGCAGCATGTCTGGAGGGGGAGTATGCAGGGACACTCCTATCAAGAGGTTCATGTCATCCGTCCACCAGTGAAGGTCCTCTCTCACCTCCCCGGAAAGAGGGATGAGAAAGGACTGGGGGTGTCAGGACTGGGGCCAATAGTCCTTTAGTCTCCACTGTAGAGACTGCAGGTGAAGACGCCCATGAGGTACCAGCTTCTCCAGCGACGACAAGTGACCGATGACGACTTGCCATTGCCAGGCTGGCTGACAGGAACAGCTGTGCTACCTGCTGATAGAAGAGTACGAGGTAAAGACTTTCCCTGCTAAGGTGTCTCTCAGCATGCCCAGGTACTTTATCCTCTGCTTGGGGGTGAGATCTGACTTCTAAAGGTTCACCATGATCCCAAGATCCCAGCAAAACTCGAGAAGCTGATCCCTGTCCTGTAGCAACTGCGAGCGGGAGCTTGCCAGGACCAGACAATTGTTGAGATACCTCAGTAGACATATCCCATGTGAATGGGTCCAAGCTGACACGAGAGAGAAAACTCTCATGAACACCTGGGGAGCGGTTGAGAGCCTGAAGCAGAGTGCCCTGAATTGGAAGACCGTCTCCACGAGGATAAAGGCGGAGGTACTTGCGAGAGGACAGATGAAAAAGGTATTTGGAAATACGCATCCTTCAAGTCCACTGTAAGCATGAAGTCTTTCTCCCTGATGGAAGCGAGCACAGAACGCGTTGTTTCCATTGTGAGCCGAGTCTGGTAAACAAATCGGTTCAGGGAAGAGAGGTCTATGACTGGTCTCCATCCCCCTGTGGCTTCCTCTACAAGGAAGACACGGCTGTAAAAGCCTGGGGACCAGTCCGACACGACTTCCACAGCACCCTTGCTCAGCATGGCTCGCACTTCTTGCTGTAGTGTGGAGTCCTTCAGTGTTCCTTGGACGTAGGTGGAGAGACGAACCGGAGTGTAAAAGTGAGGGGTGGCTGAGGCTCGAAGGGTAGTAGATACCCTTCCTGAAAGACATCCACTATCAAGGTCTCGGCTCCATATCGCTGCCATGTTGCCCAATGGCTTGACAGGCAACCCCCCACTTTCAACAACAGTTGGAGGGGAACGCTGCCCCTAGCATTTCCCCCTGCCTCCTTTACCAGGTTGGGACTTCTTTGAGGCCAAGGAAGAGCTAGCCTGACCTGAGGGCCTGGCCGCAGTGGAACACAAAGACCCGGAGGTCTTGGCCACTGCCTGGTGAACAAGTCGGTTGCTATCATTGGCCCCACGCTTGTCCACCAACTCTCTAGGGAAGAGTGTGGTTGATCCCAGCAACGGTCTGTTCTGCAGGGTCATTGCTGACTCAGGCCCCATAGACCTGGAGAAGCGAGAAAGAACAGCGTCCCTCTGCTTCAGGACCAGGTTTGCCGTCTGGTGGGCGAGGTAGGAGATGGCTCTACCTCCAGACTGGCACAGTCTCCCGAAAGCAGTCTTCCCCAGGTAAAATAGTGCCTGAGGAAGCAGCCACTTTGGATACTGTGAATGACCACAGATCCAACAGGAGACTGCCTGGAAAGCTGCCATGGTGGTGGCTTCCAGGGTGGCTGCGAAAGAGAAATACCTCCACAGTAAGTTGCTGCAATGAGGGACTTGGGTCTAGACGAACCAGGTCCAGGTCAACCTGCTTAGGCGGCAATGCCCCTTCCGAGGGCGTGTAGAATTGCTTCTGTCGAGGCAGAGGAGGGGGAAACAGCTTGTCTGGGTGGTTCGAACGAAGCGGATTGTCTTGCCCAGACACAAGACCATTCACTTGGTCGAGAACCCCCTCGGCAAGCTTGGACCACGGCAGCCCCACCGAAACCTTGGGTTCCTTTTTCAGACCCAGAAGGATTCAAGGCGTGAAAGATGATCCACAGACGAGGCCCCGGTCCCTTCCCCGAGGTCATTGTGCTGACAAATCAGCACAATTACCTCTGCGAAGGTCCTCTGTATCTCAGGGGTGTCCATGTCCTGGGGAAGAGGACCCTCGCGTCCCTCCAGGGTGCAGTCCTCCCGATCTACTCTCCCCGCAGAAGGGGGAACCCCAGCAGACCCCTGGGATCCTTCCTGTAGCACGCGGGCGTACAATCTGGTCGATCTGAGAACCGAACCAGGAACGTAAGCCCCAGCAGTCGAACACTGGGAAACGATTCACCGGAGTTCCTTCTGTCCGACTCGCACCTCCTAGGGGGAGCCCAGGAGGGTGAAGGGACAGGCAAGGAGGATCAGGCACCCCTGCCGGTCTTGCTGGTGGAACCAGCAGGAGCAGTGGGCTGAGAGCAGTCACCAACCCATGGTGATGACGGCAATTCGGGTTGAGGAGAACGCTTTTGCCTCTTGAAGCGTTGTCCTGAGGAGAGAGGAGCAGTTAGCGCGAGTCGGGCCGGGTGCTTGGCTCCATTGAGCCAGGCTGGCCACGCGAACGTGACCGGGGAGTGGGTGGAGTCAAACACATGGCTAGCTGGTGAGAACTTGCGCTGTCCTCTAGATGGGCCCCAGACTTCTTTGAGGCTGAAACCTTGCGAGAAGACTAAGCAGGGGACCTCTTCTCCGTCTCCCCAGGTGTCCGGACTCGAGAAACCGAAGCACCTTCCCGGGAACCTTGCTTGGCATTCGTCGAAGTGCCACCTGGAAGAGTCAAGACACCTGCTTGTCCGAACTCTTTCTCCCGTCCTGTGCCCGAGTCGGTAGGGAGAGAGGTCTCTCCAGTACCAGACCGGGGTACCCGGGCCTCCTTAGAAACCCGGGTACTCAGCGCAGCTCGTGAACGAATGTCCGACACAGTGCCGGCCTTAGAAGCAGACTTCTTCGGCACAGCAGTGGGAGTGCAAACCGAGGTCTGCACCCCCTCGGCTCCCAAGATGAATGACCGGGGGGTCAACGAATCAGTTGCCTGGCCCGCGGACCAGGAGCCGATGAGAGATCCCACTGCCTTCCCTGTGGAAGGAGGCAGTCCCTTAGAAGTCTCAGGGTGAGACTTCTTATGGGGGCAGAGACAGCCTTCTTCTTCTTCTTTGGCTGGCGAGCCTCAGAAGAAGAGGAGGTAGCAGATGACGAGGACTATGAAGAAGATGAAGACGACGACGACACCTTCCTAAACCTCTTCTTTGACTTCTTGTTCATCGTCATCTTCAGGATGGTGGTCAGGTCCCCCATCCAGGAGGGAGCAGCAGAAGATAAGTAAGTATACCTTAGTTTTACCAGACCACTGAGCTGATTAACAGCTCTCCTAGGGCTGGCCCGAAGGATTAGACTTATTTTACGTGGCTAAGAACCAATTGGTTACTTAGCAACGGGACCTACAGCTTATTGTGGAATCCGAACCACATTATAGCGAGAAATGAATTTCTATCACCAGAAATACATTCCTCTAACTCTTCATCAGCCGGCCGCGGGAATTGAACTCCGGTCCATCGAGCGACAGTCTGAAGCTCAACCGGTTCGGCTAACAAAGGGCTGGCAGCAGAAGATGCAGGAGCAGCCAGGGGGGCCAGGGAAGAAGGAGCAACCCGGGCAGCAGAGATGTCAGCGATCAAGCCAGCAACTACCGGGGCAGGCAGAGCAGTGTGGGAGCCAGGTAAGCCAGGAGCCGGGACATGGGGAGAGGGCATGGGCGGAGCAAGAGCAGGAGCCAGGAGTCAGGAAATCCAGGATCCGGGACAGGATTCAAAACGAGCATAGGTCGGCAACAGCAGGAGCAGGCACCGTGATGCAAGACACCGGCGATGTAACCATACTGGAGGGGCCAAGCAGAGATAACGGGGCTAGGAAGCCAGGTGGCAGTGGCATGGCATGGAGAGAGGCAGGCGTGGCTGATACCTGGGTGCCCGCCCAGGTGTGAGGCGACAGTCACAGGCAGCTTGGCGAAGGACGTCATGGTGACTGTTGACATGGTGGAAGTGGCCGCAGCATGGGTGGTCACAGGAGCGCCGGACAGATGGGAAACCAGGCCCTCCAACGATGGAACGCCAGGTAGAGGTGAGGTCTGCAACCTGCCCACCGAGAGAAGCATCCACCACCAAACTTGAAGGCAAAGTCGGGTCAAAGTGCTTGCTTCGGGGAGAAAATTCCCCACTCAGCGTGGAGAGGCCTCCGAGAGGATGCCCTGATCATCTGCTACCCCGTGGCCTTCCACACCCGACAAAGGGAGTGAAGAAGACGAGGGGGAGTCCTCACCCAAAGGAGTATAACCCTCAGATGATGCCTTCAGTAATGTCTCCTCCCCTCAAACTTCACCCATTGCTTGACAGACCAGGAACAACACTGAACAAGGTGAATTACGAGAACACACACGTCCCCTGCAAGTGGAGCAAAGGGTGTGTGGGTCCATATCAATATGTGAGCAGAAGCTATTGCACTTCTTCCCCCCAACCCCAGGACATACAAGCTGGGGAAAGGAGGGCTTATTAACATTCATGGCAAAAAAAGACAAGAGAGATCCCGCCGAGAAAACTACTCAACAGCAGTCGGGGCAGTGAGAAACACATCTGCAGCGCACGATAGCCAATAGCAAATTGGAAAGTTTACATCTGGGCAGGCGGTACCCCCGCCTCCCGGACGGCATGCGGCAGTTAACTGCCTAACCACCTTCTTCGAAAGTTCAACGGCCGTTTCCAGCCTACGCTGAAAGTAATTCCCAATGTAAAGGGCCGACGGTTTGTATATCGTGTCGGAACAATTTGAAAGTAGTCATCTGGTTTTAAACTTCAGTGACAGAAACTGTAATGGTTCAAAGCAAGCGAAACAAATAGAGCTAGGTGGCGTAAGCAATGCAGAATGCAGAGCCTAACCAGGAAGAGAATAGGAAAGGCTGGATGGCAAGATCCCTAGCATGGGCAGGGGGTGGGGAAGGTCTGCTGGGAAGGGACCTACGGATTTAAATTAAATTGTTTCCCAAGTATTTCCTGCCCTGTTTCCAGGTCACACCATAAACTACGAATTTTGTTACTACTATCATTATATTCCTAGAAACAAATCAAATGAGATAATTATCCCCCTCAAACTTGAAGGCTCTTGATTAATATAATATATATCTCACTTAGCACTGATATTTTTTTTAATTTTACGAGGGGACATTGCTGTTACCAGGATGTTACACTTTGGGATTGTCATATAACATCGTTTATCTAACTGAACAGCACTCAGAGAGCACGTACTTCCGCCAATGCCAACGAAATTTATTACTGTAAAGACGAACATGGAATAAAAATGAAAGATTCTTCTTGCACAAAGAGTTACAGCTTCTAAGCAAAATAAAATTCATCGGCGACCATAGGCTGCTAACCGCGACTAGGCAATAGCTTCGTCCAACAAGGAAGTTTTGCTATAAAGCTTATTAAAAAGACCATCACTAAAGGAAACAAGTTATCTTCCCGAGGGAAACTATTTGCCTTACAAGACTATATTTCAGGACTAGTTGAGATGGGTCTCATGTTCCGATTGCACATATAATATGTATTTGTTTTTGCGGAATATTTTTAAATCTCGCTATTCCGGATTTTTTTCTCTATTAGAACAAACCTATCTAACATAACATGAAGCTAAGCGGCAATAAGGAAAAGGCTCTACAAAATCCACTAGGCGGTACGTAGTACAGACCAATAATCATATCCCGGAGAATCAGTGGATTTTCAAACAGGATGAAGAATATCAAGGTGGCGTACTGATGTGTAAGTCCTCACTGGGATGAGTTAAGCGAGAATTCACGGCGATTCCTTTGGGCAGTATCGAGAAATCGATGACGCTGGATTAAAAAAATGAAACGAGATTCCTCTAAAACTTACAAAAGTTAGTTGTCGTGCAAGATAAAGGCATAAAAGCCAAATGAAGCCCGCCCTGTTACACCCTTACATCCTGCACCAGCTTCTTGGGAAAACCTTCTGAAAGGCAGTTAAAGACTATGTTGGCACTCTCCCAAAAACGCATTGGGTACGTAAATCTGAAGCGCGCATACGCCCCTCTCTTCAATACCAGTAAGAAACAAGCAGTGATTCCAACTTTTCAAGCATTTATTTATCAATTTCGTGTTGCTAATTTCTTGTATATGTTTCCCCTATTCCAAGTTAAATTTTTTTCAGGTAGCCTATAAATTTAGGGCCTACTATGTAATCCCAACAAAAATGATTAAAAATACCTCATGTTGATTCTATTTTGAGCTTTGAGGAGAGAAACGAAGATTCATTTACTCTGAAAATTAATTATTACTTCGCATTCTGGTATATTTTTATCAAAATGAAATTTCATCGATGAAAATAGTTACTCGAATATATTAAACTCTTTATGTGCATTTTGAACTGCAAAAACAAATACTTCCGGGTCTCTCAAAGGGGAATGAAGATATAACTGCACACAGAGGACAAAACGGAAAGCCATTTTTCATTCGCAGATCGGTGAAATCTTGTTAACCAACCTCTTTTGTCTGTTGGGAGAAATTTGTCTCGTACATAATTCTTAAAATGCATAAAATACTCCGATTACCGAAAATTCTTAATTTTGGCCAAACAGGTTCAATATTACTTTATTAAACGTTAAATTTCTTACAGTCTGTCATTCACGAAACTCTGGAAAGTTCGTAATCAAAATATAACATTTTGATTGTCAATATCCCTAAATTAATTACATAATTCAGAAGAATGCTACTACGTTAACCCTGAGAACTAAAGTAACTTGCTTCTATAGTTTTAATAATAAAAGGCCGGGCATGAAGGTGCTATTGTTCCGAAATGTACTTTAAATCCCTTTGGAAGAAAAGCTTTAACAATTCATATAAAAGTAGGTATGCTCCATTCTGTTCTTGATCAGAGCGTTAATTTTCTTCTCGTCCTTCCAAACTTCCTAGGACAAACAATATTCTTCCAACAGCATTGGCGCGCCCTTTCACCGACCCTTCGTTATGCATTTTCGCATCAGATAAGGAATACCATTCTTCCAAACAGGCCTTCTGTTAAAAGGCTTCTAACGGCTTCTCTGCCTTCCTCAGTTCCATTTTTTTTTACTTTTAATTAATATGCGGTACGGTAAGTTTATTTCTTGCAATATCATTTATTGGTTTTTGTTTTTGCAACTTAACGCTAAAACAAAGAATTTGGTTCCGTGATATTTTTCCAAAATTGCGAGACAAATATTAAGCCATTTGTATTTTGTCCTAGTGACAATCTCCGGATTCCAATATTTGATTCATGTTTATAAATTTATGTAACAATTTCGTATGTATTGTTTAACAAACTTCTAGATAACTATGTTTTGGTGGCAAAACATAGATGACTAATTTAAGAACGAAGGTAAACTTGACGGAAACCAGTTCCATAAGTTTACTAACAAACAAAAGATAATCGCTCTAAATTCTGGTGGTAAATTTGAAGGTAACCAATCCGCTTGCTGCCAATCACATGGATACCAACTATCAACTAGGGGATAACTACTGGATGGATAATAAGTGAATGGGCAGCTCTTGTGCAAGTCTGGAGGCGAACTTATCGATTTATGCTGCGCTTGCTGTCAAATTAAAGATTACCTGTCACATGATTCGTAACAATCTCTGATATGGAAATACAATGAATAGGTGTTGTATACTGGCTTATTCCTGAACTATCTGCCCCTTGATGCTTAGCCTTTGTTTACTTACTTCCTCATCGAATTAACCCTAGGGCAATAAGACCAGGATCCAAAAGCAGTTGATTATTAAATGCTTCGTTGCATTGTGATTTATTACAGATTCGCAAGTACTGTTCTTATAAAAACAATGTTACACCACTGTTGAATTATTGCTTTCTTATATGTATTTATATAGACGCAAGTGACAGCAAAATTCATATAGTAAACTACAGCAAACAACTTGCCATACAAGTATGAACTCTAATGTTGGAGGGCGATATCAAAACTTATGAAAAAAGAAAGTGAAGTTTAGCTGAAATTACAATTAATAGAGAAATTGTATGAAATAAACAGCTGCAATTAAATTTCAACGACGATCTCTGAATGATCAGGTAGCTAAATTTGTGTTGACCCCAATTCCTAACCTTCCAAGAAGTTGAGGTGAATCGACCCTCTAAGGACACTCAAAACCTACAGGTTCCCGTGGCGTATAGGCTATTGTTTCTGTCAACGGCAAGAAATAATAATAATAATAATAATAATAATAATAATAATAATAATAATAATAATAATAATAATAATATCATGGAAAATGCATAAGAAAAATGAAGGAACCGACGTGAGATTATATGCGTATCCAAGAATGTCTAGTGCTCTAGTTCAACCATGTAGCCTGGTAACAAGACGAAAATGTATAAAAACACGAACTCCATGTTCCTTCAACTAGAAAAAAATATAGTCAAGTTGAATGACGTGGTTCCACTAATTTTAAACTAAAAGTAAAACTCCTCGTATACCTGTCAGTATGTTGACAATATGCCCTCCGGAGCATGCATGGAATATTTTAAGTTATATTAATACACACTTACGAAAATATAACACAACGCTTCACTCCAAAGTCTCCATAAACAATTAGGGTCGGCACTTACTTGGTAACTAGGCTATAGTGGGTGTTTGCTACGAAACTCGAAAGATTGTCATGCAATGGTAAAACATTGAGTGTAGTTGTTATTCCATCAAATTACTGTGATTTCACTAGTAAATCGTCGAAGAATACACTAGGCTTTAGGCAGCAGCAAGAACTGCTTACAACCCACAACTGCCTTCAGAACTTCAAAAGGTAACTGTTCACATTTAAGATATCTGAACCGCAGGTGATAAAAAACGAACAAACAGCAGCAGTAAACAGCGCCATCTATTGTAAGAAAAGGCAGAGAGATTTAGAGCAGCAGAGCCATCTATCACGTATTAAAATTGCACGCCCCATCCTTACCCAATATTGGTTTTGGTGCTGCCGGAATGTAATTTCTTATGTTCGACCTTGAACAATGAGACAGAAATAATATTATCGAAATGATTTTGAAGAATGAAACAGATGACAGTGTATATGAAATTCTTTACAGAAAGTATTTGTTACTTTACACGTGTAATTCCTTTGCAGTCTCTTGGGACGTGTCTCTGGTATCGAAGTCCCATTTTTTTAGTAGTCCTCAAATGTGCTTATGAGTTTTTTTTTTTTTCTAAATAAACATATTTCTCGTTGTTACAAAATAATCTATTGTTCTTTCTCGTAGCATCGTCATGATTTTTCATTCTTATTAACTTATCTTCAAAGATTGTCAATAGCCAATGTTAGAGCATAGCCGTCAACTAAGGCTGGTAGTACAGTACGGTGCACAATGTTTTCCGTACTTCGTACCAGGCTAAAATACCGTACCGTACCATCAATTATTTTTCAGTACGTACAGTACGGTAAAAATAACGCACCTTAATTCCGTACTTTTATGATACTATAAGCAAACTCAATCTACGTCAGTAAAATCCCTCTGTGAAAATTTCAATGTTAACAGGTGTAAATTAGCAAAGCGACTACATATACATGTGTATATATTCAGTTGTCGAAATAATAATGGTGATGATGATGATGATGATGATAGTATTAATAATAACAGCAATGATATCAATACTTAAGATAAAATTAGTAATAGCTACTACTAGTAATGTCTGATTACATTAAACTACTACTACTACTACTACACACACATGCATGGTATGCTACAAACTGAAATGTTAAGCACCTTAGTGATGTACTTGCGCAGTCACTGAAGCGGCCAAATATGCATTAGTAATTGCTTAATGATATATCCAAACCTAAGGTAAGGTACGGTACGGAATTTTGCCAATTTTTTCCGTACCTAAATCGTACCGTACCGTACTTTGGTAAAATTATCGTACCGTAATGTCAGCCTTGCTGTTAACAGGAAGTGGTGTAAAGGAGTGGATGAAACAGAAAAGTGCAGCCGAAAAGAAAAAAATATTAGGATTTGTGTGTTAACACTTTGTTTTTATGTTCCCATGTTCCTCACGCTTTTTCTTTCATGTGAGGGTTTTGGTGCCGTTGTATGGGATAGTGCTTGTTTCCATATATATATATATATATATATATATATATATATATATATATATATATATATATATATATATAGTCTTTGCCTTTTCTTTCAGCACATCAAGTCGTGTCTTGCTTTATATTCTTCGACCTATGGTTTATATCACATACGGGGACATTGGGTACTTGGTGCAAACTAATATCCTTGACCATGCGATAATTCACAGGAAATATCCTATGGAAAAAAAGGACAAAAAATGACATAGAATTGATGATATAGATTCTTTTCGTGCTTCAGGGAATCTTGACTGTGATTACAAGCTGTCGAATGCTGTTCTCAAGGTCGTTGATGGAATAGGCACGTCCTGCCAATTAAAGGTATGACATCCGATATTCCAGCCATTTCCTGCGCTCAGGGACAGACGTCTATCTGTCTGTCTCTAGGCGCACGCTCCCAACGGTAAGGTGCAACCTCTCGCCGAAGGAGGGAGACGAAGCATTACTTTGACCTGTGGCCTTTGGGTTCCTGGAAGAGTGGGAGGCCCTCCTCCCAGTCTTTCTCTTGCTTTTGGCAATATTTTGGACACGCATGACGGGATGCGCTATGTACATTATCTTCCCAGTTTATTTTCAGTTCGTTATTTAAATGAGAATAGCAACAATAAAAGGTCTATTTATAACTGCTGAAGTCATTCCGATAACAGCACGACTATATTTCTAATGGTTTATAGTTTAAATATTCACCCACTTTTCGGTAGTTTTCAGCTGAACTGTGACTTTTTAATCAATAAAACACTTATAGTAACTGAACTCTTGAACAGATAGGAATCTTATTACGGCGCATTAAATATGAACTTTGGTCTTCCCACGTACAGGTGCGCGCACACACACTTATCACCAGGATATACGAATCACACATCAGAAACAGCCACTTCACCAGAAAATATTTCTGAAGGACACTTTTTTTTCTTAACATGAGAACAGTTTTCTTTATACTGCTGTATACCATTTATGATCTGTCGAAATATTTGTTATGTTAGGAGTAATGATAGCAGCTCTCCAGAATATCTATTTCAAATATCTATTTCTGTGAGTAACAGTTACAGTCTACGGGTTTTGAACTCCACATTTATACTTGCCGTCTTTCAGCCTGGAGGCCAACCTCTTCCACCACTGGCGTTGCCCAACTATTTAGAGAGAAGTTACTTCAATTCAAGCTGCGAGGCGGTACATTTTTTAAGGTATCCGTACACTAACAGTAATGAAAGAGAACATTTGAGAATTTTGATAGAGTAATGACAACAACTCCGATAATATCTTTTAAGTAATACTTGGCCTTAGGAAAACATTGTTGAACCTTCGAGAATTTTTTGCAGAATTGTTGAGAGGTGGTTCTTCCATGTGGGAGGAACGGGAAGCGTTAGGTTAGTGAAAAGACCATGTTATGTGGATCATTCATTCCGCAGTTATTCTTGACTCCAGTGTCATTTTTTTTTTGTAGGGGATGGGGCGAGGTGGCTTTGGGAGTTTGTAGATAATAGCGTAGTAGAACGTTGTAGTTATGTAGATGGTCCTTTGTAAGTTTCACTCGGGGTATTGCTGTGCTTCCAGTTGTGAAGCTGTCGCTTTAAAATTCTCAAAGTTAGTTGGTGGCAAATTGTGGAAAAGTGGCAGTTGCTGTTCTTTGCATTTAGAACATTCATAATAATCAACACTATTGAATGAATGGGAATATGATCAAGGTGAACTAGAATTCCATTCGAGGTGCGGTGACGAGAACCGAGTGCTGATTTCGCCGTTTCCGAGAGCGACTTTTGTTTTCTTTTGCCATGTTGTTCATTTCTAAACTATTTTTTTTTAATCAGCACATTTACTCAAAGTCTTTGTTACTCGTCTTTGATTGCGGATGGCAAGATCAATAGTTGAACGGAAGTAGAGTTACCTTCCTATAATTTAGCGTTACTATAACTGCATTACCATCTTCATGGTCATATTCGCTCATACATCATCACTGCTGTTTTTAATAATTCTTTATTAGATTTTCTTGGATCCTTTCTTGCTTTTAGAGCGCCCCATTTCTCTCTCTCTCTCTCTTTCTTGCAAACCGGTCCAGTGCCCCTGGAGCGACCCAGGAAAGATCCTGGGAAGACCGACATCCTCCTGCCCTGTCAGGAGATCTAAGAGGTTGCACTATATAAAGTCACAACCGACTCCATGCCACCATGCAGTCACCTTCAGGTGATCCAGGATAAGACAAGTCCGCCCTTCTCCTCTTCTTGCAGGATAGGTTGTAAGAGACGGGCTCTTATCGACAGTAAGTCTCCTTCCACTTGGTGATTGTGTTCCGCTGCGCTGAGCGTATTTTGTCCTCTCCAAAGATTCTGGAAAGCAGTGCTTTGTTTTCCTCATTCTATAATACAGTGAGAGGGCTTTGATTCAGTTTTCTCGTGAGAGTATCTTCATAATCTCTTTCACGTTGCAAGTATATTTGTTTTCTTTACTAAGTATCTGCAAATTCCCTTTCTATGCGAGGATTGAAATGATTGAATCTTTTCGCAATTTAAAGTGTTTTTTCTATGATAGTGCGTGGATTCCAGTTTGCATTCAAAAGCATGTCGTTTTCTTTTAAATTTGGAAAACAAGGAACTTAGCTTCTCTTTTTACAATACGTGTTCAAGAAAAGGATTCATCCTACACCAAGTTCTTCCGCATTTTTATGGCGAAGATGATGCGAGGATGACAGTTGGAGTGCTGGAAAGCATTTTGCAACGCAATTTACTTTTTCTTTTGTTTTCAAGCGCTTTGTTAGGAGAATTAGTAACGCCTTTTTATGGCATATAAAATTAATTTTATGCGAGACCTCAGTTGTTTTCGTACTGAAGGCTTTTTAGGATATTGAATTACCCCATTTTTGTCTCTTATTTCTCATACAACTAACACGGAGTCATGCTGAAATTATTGGCATGAGCCAGAAAAAATCGCGCTAAAATTTGCGTTCTAATTTTACTTTTAGTTTATTGGAATTAATTTTATTGGAAGAGAATTTAGTGAAATATATGTGTGGGTGTGTGTGTGTGTAACACACACACACACACACACAGAGAAAGAGAGAGAGAGAGAGACCTTACAGACCTTACAATTCGTTCGGGTTGCCCCAGGTCGCTCAGTGTGAGGCACCTTTGATGTCTACCAGAGAGTTGCTAACGCATCTTCCGGTATATTTTGCATCTTCCAGTCTTGGATGGTCTGGGATGCATCTTAGATATTTGTCGAGCTTATTCTTAAACACATCTACGCTCACTCCTGTTATGTTCCTCAGATGAGCTGGTAGCGCATTGAATAGACGCTGCATTATCGATGCTGGTGCGTGGTGGATTAATGTCCTGTGTGCTTTCCTTAATTTTCCTGGTATAGTTTTGGCACTATTAATCTACCTCTGCTTGCTCTTTTGATAATTTTAGTTCCATGATGTTTTCGGTAATTCCTTCTATCTGTTTCCATGCTTGAATTACCATGTAGCGTTCTCTTCTCCTTTCAAGACTATATAAATTTAAGAATTGTAATCTTTCCCAGTAGTCAAGGTCCTTAACTTCTTCTATTCTAGCTGTAAATGACCTTTGTACACTCTCTATTTGTGCAATATCCTATTGGTAGTGTGGGTACCATATTATATTGCAATATTCAAGAGGACTACGTACGTACATTTTATAAAGCATAATCATGTGCTCAGCTTTTCTTGTTTTGAAGTGCCGGAACAACATTCCCATTTTTGCTTTGCATTTTGCCAATAGAATTGCTATTTGATCATTGCATAACATATTCCTATTCAACATCACACCAAGGTCTTTAACTGCTTCCTTGTTTGTGATTGTCTCATTATTAGGTCCTTTATATGCATATAGCATTCCTACTTTATCACCATAGTTCATTGATTCAAATTCATCAGAGTTAAATACCATCCTATTTATCTCTGCCCATTTATATATTTTGTTTAGGTCTCTTTGTAGCGAGTTCCTATCTTCATCACAAGCAATTTCTCTACTTATTCTTGTGTCATCTGCGAAACTTCTTACTACTGAGTCCTTAACATTACTGTCTATGTCTGCAATCATAATCACAAACAGCAATGCAGCTAACACCGTACCCTGTGGTACACCGGATATTACCGTAGCTTCATCTGATTTCTCATCGTTTGCAATCACTATCTGTTTTCTGTTTTGCAAAAATTCTTTTATCCATCTTCCTACTTTGTCAACAATGTTATGTTTTCTAATTTTTTTCGCTAATATATTATGATCTACCTTATCAAAAGCTTTTGCAAAGTCTAGGTAAACCACATCTGTATCTTTTTCATTTATCATATTTTTATATATGCTTTCATGGTGGACTAACAGTTGGGTTTGTGTACTTTTTCCGGGAGAGAGAGAGAGAGAGAGAGAGAGAGAGAGAGAGAGAGAGAGAGAGAGAGAGAGAGAGCATTTTATTTCTAAAGAAATGCTCTCTTTTGATTTTAACCAAAAGCCGTTTGATCCACAGGCCAACCAGAAGCTCGCCCAGGTCCATTATTAACAAAAGAAAAGTTTTCGGAGTGAGAACTTTAATTAAACATTACTTTTTTGTGAAAAATAGAAAACCCCAAAAATTCGTATTGGATTCTAGATATTATATGAAGTGACATACTTCAAAACACCGCTTTGTGGTGGTTTTTTAATTCTGTCAAAGCGATCCGTCTTCTAATCTTTAGTAGAGGCCCTTTAAAAAAACCCCAAGCCCAGAGATTTTTTTCATAGATGCATAACAAAAGGAATTTTAACTCTCTCTCTCTCTTTCTTAGAATACACTGTCTAATTTTAAGTACTTAAATTAATATCTAGGACACAGATTAAATTCACACTAAAGTATTTTTTCATTGAAAAATATCCATACAACGACTTTTTTACACTGTCATGTATGAAATCTGACATAATGCACAACGATAATAATTGCATTAATACATTCCAGTGCGTCTCGCAGCTGCTCTTTTGTTTTTGTCTGCGTCTGCAGTGTGTAATGGCGCTAAACTTCCCTCTCGGGGATACTTGACCCCAGGGGCTGGGGCCAGCCCCAGCACGGCTGGAGCGTCTTCATCACCAGGATTTAGTTCTGCAACATCTGGGTAAGTAGCAGCTAAGCTTTTTGTCTCCCTTGATGAAATTCGGCTGCAGTGGTCAATTGTGTTTTGCAAGTCTACTGACATATTTGCATACTGCTGCATAAGATTCACTGCTGTTCCTTCGTCAGCTCAGCTCCTGTCCAGTATACAGTATGTCACCTATGAAAATTGCTTAGATAACCTAAAAAGATTTTGTAATGTTTTCTTTAGATGTCACCCTTCCAAAGTAAATGACCTTTCGCAATTTGAAAAAATGTTTACAGGCATGTGTATGTTATCCAGAAAAGTTATCCATGCTTCTGAACTTATCAACAAGTTTGCCATATGTTGCTTTCAGACATTCTCTAACAAAAAGCTTTATTGAAAAAAAAACATATTTTCTACAATAGCAAATTTTCATTTACAAGATTATGACCAACGGGTCAGTATAGGAATTATTTTGAAGACTACTTAGACCCGAATAATAGTTAGATTATAGACAGAAAAGTCAAACCACACAACATACTTGGTTATTTCATTAACGGATTCAGAGCAGAAGTAACAGTATCTAATTCCTTATATGTATTTGGCATAAATCCTCTGATACATTCTGTTTCCTCTCAGCCACAAAACATCTTTGTAGAGCATATTTTTTAAATTATTTTCTTAGATGAAAAGGATTCTAATACTGGAGATACAGCAATAGATATTATGTGGTCAGAAATTATATTCTTAATAGACAGTTGTGAGCTTCATTTATAAATTGCTTTTAGCCATACAGGGGACAGCAATTTTAATAACAAGATTTAATTTTTTTTCAGATCAGGATCAGGTTTTGGCAGTTCTAGTTTTGGCACAGGAAGTTCTGGGGGTTTTGGTTCATCTGCTGGTGTCAGCTCTGCAGGCAGTGCTGGCCATGGAGCATCATCCAGCTTTAGCTTTGGCAGCTCAGGGAGCCATGGCACCTCTAGTTTAGGTTCAGCTGGTTCTGGCACCCATGGCTCATCCGGCACATTTGGGTCCAGTGGATCTGGAGGTCATGGATCATCAAGTGCTTTTGGGTCTGGTGGATCTGGTAGCCATGGATCATCCAGCACCTTTGGGTCTGGTGGATCTGGAGGTCATGGATCATCAAGTGCTTTTGGGTCTGGTGGATCTGGTAGCCATGGATCATCCAGCACCTTTGGGTCTGGTGGATCTGGAGGTCATGGATCATCAAGTGCTTTTGGGTCTGGAGGGTCTGGAAGCCATGGATCATCCAGCACGTTTGGGTCTGGTGGATCTGGAGGTCATGGATCATCTAGTACTTTTGGGACTGGTGGAGCTAGTGGCCATGGGTCATCCAGCACGTTTGGGTCTGGTGGATCTGGAAGCCTTGGGTCATCTGGCACTTTTGGGTCTGGTGGCTCGGGTATCCATGGAGCCTCCAGTACTTTTGGATCTACTGGATCTGGAGGTCACTCATCTAGTGCTCTTGGACTGGGGGGATCTAGTGGCCATGGTTCATCGAGTAGCTTTGGATCTCATGGTTCAGGTGGTATAGGATCATCTGGCAGTTTTGGATCTGGTGGCACTGGCACTCATGGGTCATCTGGCACTAAAGGATCAAGTGCTTTTGGTAGCACTAGCAGTAAAGTATCATCAAGTAGCTTTAGTTTTGGGACATCATCTTCATTTGGAAGTGGTTCAGGAAGCCGTGGATCTTCTGGAAGCTTAGGTAGTGCTGGAAGTGGCTCTGGTGCTCATGGTTCTGGTTCATCTGGAAGCTATGGTACAGCAGGGTCTTCAAGTTCAGGTGTTGGTTCTACTCATGGAAGTAGTTTTGGTTCAAGCAGCGGATCTGGTTCTGGCTTTAGCCATGGAGGTACCTTTCGTTCGGGATCTGGTTCTGGCCAAGGAAGTACTTCTGGTTCAGGTAGTGGCTTCAGCTCAGGTTCCGGTTCTACCCAGGGTGGTGCTTTCGGTTCAGTTGTAAGTTCAGGTTCTGGATCTGGTTCTAGCCATGGAAGTGCTTTTGGTTCAGGTGGTGGTTCTGGATCTAGCCAAGGAAGTGCTTTTCGTTCAGGTGGTGGTTCTGGATCTAGCCAAGGAAGTGCTTTTGGCTCGAGCACTGGTTCTGGATCTAGCCAAGGAAGTGCTTTTGGCTCGAGCACTGGTTCTGGATCTAGCCAAGGAAGTGCTTTTGGTTCGAGCACTGGTTCTGGATCTAGCTTTGGAAGTACTCATGGTTCAAGTGGTGGCTCTGGCTCCAGCCAGGGAAGTGGTTTTGGTTCAGGTGGTGGTTCTGCTGTAACCTATGGGGGTGCTTCTGGCTCAAGCTCTGGCTCAAGTCACGGCAGTTCTTTTGGGTCAGGTACTAGCTCTGGTCTTGGAGGTGCTTTTGGCTCAGGCACTGGTTCTGGGTCTAGCCATGGAGGAACTTCTGGGTCAGGTAGTGGCTCTGGAGGTGCTTTTGGTTTGACTAGTGGTTCTGGGTCTAGCCATGGAGGTGCTTCTGGCTCTGGGTCTGGTCATGGAGGTGCTTTTGGGTCAGGTAGTGGGACTGGGTCTGGTCATGGAGGAGCTTTTGGTTCAGGAAGTGGTTCTGGGTCTAGCCATGGAGGAGCTTTTGGTTCAGGTAGCAGTTCTGGGTCAAGCCTTGGCGGTGCCTTTGGCTCAGGAAGTGGTTCTGGATCTAGCCATGGAAGCACTTTTGGTGCAGGTTCTGGGTCTAGCCATGGAGGCAGTTTTGGTTCAGGAAGTGGTTCTGCATCTAGCCATGGTGGTGCTTTTGGAGCAGGAAGTGGTTCTGGGTCTAGCCATGGTGGTGCTTTTGGAGCAGGAAGTGGCTCTGGGTCTAGCCATGGAGGAGCTTTTGGTTCAGGTGGCAGTTCTGGGTCTAGCCATGGAGGCAGTTTTGGTTCAGGAAGTGGTTCTGGGTCTAGCCATGGTGGTGCTTTTGGAGCAGGAAGTGGTTCTGGGTCTAGCCATGGTGGTGCTTTTGGAGCAGGAAGTGGCTCTGGGTCTAGCCATGGAGGAGCTTTTGGAGCAGGAAGTGGTTCTGGGTCTAGCCATGGAGGAGCTTTTGGTTCAGGTGGCAGTTCTGGGTCTAGCCATGGAGGCAGTTTTGGTTCAGGAAGTGGTTCTGGGTCTAGCCATGGTGGTGCTTTTGGAGCAGGAAGTGGTTCTGGGTCTAGCCATGGTGGTGCTTTTGGAGCAGGAAGTGGCTCTGGGTCTAGCCATGGAGGAGCTTTTGGTTCAGGTGGCAGTTCTGGGTCTAGCCATGGAGGTGCATTTGGCTCAGGGTCTGGTTTTAGCAAAGGAAGCGGATCTGTCTCAGGAGGTGGTTTTGGGTCTAGCCATGCAAGTAGCTTTGGTTCAGGCAGTGGATCAGGTGCTGGGGCTTTGGCAAATTTCGGATCTCACGGAGGAGGAGCCTTCGCTGCTGCTGGAGCCCATGGTTCAGGATCTGGAGCTGCAGGAACTGCTGGCGCCTCAGCCAGTTCAGGATATGCAGGTACAAATTTTTGTGTGATATGTAATAGTATGTAATAGTGATCATTTGCCACACAAACTGATTATATGAGTAATATATGCAGCAATATCCTATGCATTAGGAAAATGTTCATTGGCAGAGCAGTAATTGAATTACCTCATTCATATTTTAGGATCTCATCCTGGAACCTGCCCAAACTTTGGTAGGTGCGAGAAGCCAGCAGGCTACAGCAAGAAATGCAACTCTGATGGCGACTGCAGTGCTGCAGAAAAATGTTGCTTCGATCCTTGCTCCCCTAAGCAGCACTGGGCTTGCAGGGCTCCAGGGACGAAGTCTGTGAATCAGTGGTAAAAAGAAACCAGAAAGCATAATACTAAATGCTTTTTGTCACTGGTCAGAAGCTAAAGCTGCTTTGAAAGGACCCCTACCCGAGGCGCCCAAAAATAGAATATGAGAAACAATCTGAAACACCGCTCTCATAAAATGAAATACTATGAATAAAATATTTAAATGCTCAAGTATTATGAAAAGTAATAAAGGAAATCACTTTCAGCGCCTGGCTAATAATTACTTTGCATTATTTATTCATAAAATTGTTTGTTCCATTGTCCTCTATGTTCTCTTCAAGATGTAAAAGTGCTTATGTTATTCTTCATTCAATTATATGCATGGCTATTACTACATGAATAAAGAAGAAATTTTATGGTTAGTTTTCTTTCTGGTACAAAAAATATGCCATTTCTGATTAGCTTTTGGCTTAGTTCTAAATTGTGTTGGGGACAGTTATCATTATATTTCCGGTAGAAAAAAAAATTCATTTCTAAAAGCATCTGTAAACAGTCTTATGTTAATGACAAAAGTATTCTAGTGGTCCAAAGGAGGGAGGTACCAAAAAGATCTGACTATTTGTGGATGTTGCCTTTTTGTTTACAGGAAGCATCCTCTCTGCTTTCAACGCTGGACAGTCCAGGAGCCATAGCAATACCAAAAATTCTACCTAAGTTCATGAGGCCTCCCAAAAACGAAAATTGAAAGTTAATTGAATTATTATTCATCTTCGTGTCTTTGAAGATCAATAACTTATTCGAATGAAACCAAATTTTTTCATGGTCCCTAATTAATTCTTTAGAATAAGTGGACAAAGCATTTGGTTGTTCTTTCATCCAACTATGTTTGTTCTCCCTTTGGAAATATCTACAGGTGGAATCTGTTCAAAAGAAAGACTTTCGACTGCACCCCTCATGAATACTATCGCATTGCTTTAATATTCACTTGTACTGAGTAATTTGCAGAATTATTTAATCACCCTCTTCCCAAGCACCTTTAATCAAGCTAGCTTATTGTCCCTATTGCAAAACAAAATAATGGCGTCCTTACTTACTTCACCAAAATTTAGTTAGTTTCTCTGCATGGCTTTAGGGAACCTTTTGCTATCATTCTCCATTGCTCTGCGGATTTTGGCAGCACGAGGCTAAGTACGCCTTGGAAGGCAAAGTGTCATATTTCAAGGTTAACTTTATTCAAAATCATGTAAAATATTAACCAAACAAGTGTAGGTAAAATGCAGTCTGCTGTCAAGAAATTGCAAAATGGCAATATATATATATATGGACATATGCTTACAATCTGGCCATGTTGTAAGCTGTTGCAGTTGATTCCACACCATCTGATTGTTTCTCATTTGTTGTCTTCTCTCTCTATACAACAAAGATCTTCTCCATACCTTATTTTTGACGTCTTATGCCAATAAATCGATCTTCTAGATCTTTAACGACCAGACCTTCAACTTCCAAGTGTCTGTAGGGCCTCTGTCAGTTTTAAATTGGGGGTATGACTGAATTGGCAACCCTTTTAATATAGTCAACTCTAAAGGCCTCTCAAACTCAGTTTTGTCGATATATTTCCGATCTCTCTTAAATTGTGTGTGTGAAGGTAATGAACTCTAACATCTTTCACATTTCCGCGTTTATAGTGCAAAAACCAAAATAAATAAATAAATAAATAAATAAAATTCTCGGATTTCAGATGCCTAAGTCTGCTTCAGAAAACTATCGTTTCTATTCTGAAGCAAGTTGTTTTTGTTACCGCCGATCGCTAAACTTTATAGATGCATTATTTTTTCAAGCTGAGAATATCAGGTATAGAGATCTGAGAGTTTTCATTTCCCTTGATCATATTACAATCTAAATAAGTTTATATAGTTGAAATATACACCCCATATTTACTATTAAATCTTCTATAGTGTACGCCACAAGCTGATCTCTATTCTGCAAGTACTGTAAGGAGTTTTCTTTTTCATGGGATTAGTTTAATGATAATTTCTTTTGTCCTATCTTATATATAAAGGTGAATTTTTATGTGTTTGTTTGTATGCTTGTGTGCTACAGAAATCCGAACCGTTTGACCGATCTGGACAAAATTTGGCACGTGGACATCATTTGACCCAACTTAGATGACAGGGTAGGTTTCAAACCCGCACCGCTGCCCCCTTCCCCTTCCCTTTGTAACTTATGTGGTAAATAAACTCTACAGGTTTATCATACTTCATTTCATGTACTCGAGACCATAGAAATATATTAATGAAAATGCTTTTCAGTCACCACAGTAATACCTGGATAAAAGGGATAGACAGCACAGTAATATATGGACAAAAGGGACAGACAGCACAGTAATACAGTAATACCTGGTTGAAGGTGGCAGGCAGCTCAATAATACCTCAATAAAAGGGACAGTCACCACGGCAATACCTGGATAAAAGGGACAGTCACCACAGTAATACCTGGATAAAAGGGACAGACAGCACAGTAGTATCTGGATAAAATGGACAGTTGCCACAGTAATATCTGGATAAAGGGACACTCACCACAGTAATACCTGGATAACAGGGACAGACAGCACATTAATACCTGGTTAAAGGGGACAGACAGCACAGTAATAACTGGATAAAAAAAGGACAAACAGCATAGTAATA
Organism: Macrobrachium rosenbergii; assembly: GCF_040412425.1. NCBI lineage: Eukaryota > Metazoa > Arthropoda > Malacostraca > Decapoda > Palaemonidae > Macrobrachium > Macrobrachium rosenbergii. The sequence continues at coordinate 14,459,207 of NC_089783.1, read as the reverse complement.
TCTGGATAAAAAGGAAAAAGGGACAGTCACCACAGTAATACCTGGATAAAAGGGACAGTCAGCACAGAAATACCTGATTAAAGGTGACAGACAGTACAGTAATACATGGTTAATGATGTTAGACAGTACAGTAATACTTGGATAAAAGGGACAGCCACCACAGTAATACTTAGATAAAAGGGACAGTCACCACAGTAATACTTGGATAATATGGACAGTCCCCACAGTAGTAACTGGATAAAAGGGACAGTCACCACACTAATATGTTGATAAAAGGGACAGACAGTACAGTAACACCTGGTTAAAGGGGACAGACAGTACAGTTATAACTGGTTAAAGGTGTGAGACAACACTGTGATACCTGGATAAAAGGGACAGTCACCATAGTAATACCTGTCAGTTCGCAGGGTAAACGTTCACATGAAAAAGTATAACTGTCAGTCGGACCGTCAACACAATTCACTCCCACTCTCCCTTCTCCCTCCCCCTCCCCTTTTCCTTTTCCCTCCCCCTACGCGTAGAATGTCATTCAGAGTTTTCCCGGGCAGTGCCGGTTGGTCAGCTAGTATTTAATATAATTAACTTCTGCCTTATTTTCTTTTGAAGTGTATAGCCCCCTTTTGCTCTAGAATAATCACTAGTGGCATCTATTCTTAAATATATGATCGATAATGAACGAGAAGACCAACACAATGATTAATGATGGAACTCCAATAAAATTGCTCCATGAAACCTAACAAAGATTAAATCAAAATATAAACATCAATAAAACACTAATCAAAATTAGGCTACGAATAAACCTAACGGTCTGGCTCAAAGGGATGGGGTTGGTGTAGGGAAATTAATGAAATGCTTTTCGTGAAGAAAATGATCACTAACTATATATAAAATCAGGATTGGCCGTAACCTGCATCCATGGCAGATACGCCGCAAATATATGCTAAAACGTTCGAAGACCCTCCATCGAGAAATTGCAATGCTGTAGTGCAAAACAATTAAAAAGTCTTTATTGTTTCCACTCAGGATGACTTAAGGTCAGGATTTTATACCAGCCTTCGTACCTAATATAATAAAGATGCTAATACCGACAATGATGATAATTCCTTATTTGTATAAGACTGCTTCAACGCATGGGAATTTCCGTGAGATTTATCTGTCAGATAACAAAGGCCACAGTAACAGAGAGAGAGAGAGAGAGAGAGAGAGAGAGAGAGAGAGAGAGAGAGAGAGAGAGAGAGAGACGGTTGTCAAAATACATTATAACTTGGCAGGGAATTTCCCTCGATCCAAGTTTAAAAACAAATTTTTTTTTGCCATAATCAAATTCAGGTGATCATAGCATTACATATCCGCAGAATTTTACCTTTCCATTACGCGCCTTTTTATAGCATATTTTTTTCTTATTGTCTCTGTTGCACTTTTCGTGGTATGATTGACGCACTGCACCTGATATCCGAACACACTGACAACGCTGGGTGACTGGCCAGAGTTGCTAAGTAGTGAATCATGAAAAAAAAATACTGATCTGGATTCTTTCATCACACAGCGCAGCGAATGATCAAGTTCTTGTATAAGGTAATGAGTAGAGCAACATCTTCGGCCTAGCTTTTCCTTCTCGGATATTCATGTACGTCCCGGTTCGGGTCTCAAACGTAGAAATCTGCTATCCCGGATACCGCGACCATGACTCACGAACCACTCCCAGCTTTGAAGAAGAGCGCAGCTATCATGTGAAGCGGAAATCTCTTGACACTCTCCATGGATTGTTAAATCCTAGCGAAATGACGGTTGTAGATACAATTATGCCTGACGGTTTTAGTTAAGGAATCAATAGAGCTGATTAAATTGTCAATTAAGTGTACTTTCAACTAGCCTGGGTATTATATGCAGTCAAAGTAATATTATGAAAGGTACAAGAAAGTTTATACTACTGTAGACACATACTGTATACATCAATGTAGGGTAAGAATTTCTTTAGTATTACTTGAAGAATTTATTGTCTTGCAGTATGCAAATATATTTTCCATGCATATTACGTTAATTCTTTTTCCCCTTCACTTGCCGCACCTGAGAACAAAAGCCGATTTAGTTCTATTTCTTTTCCCCATTTCTTTGCAGCCTTCACAGAGACCCAACTTTTCTTACTGTTCTTCTACTTGTTTTACAGAGCTGAAGTCTGATGGGATGAAATCAGTCTCTGGGCTGAGCAAAACGTGAAACCATTTCAGAACCAAGCTAGGCTTAGAATAGACCACTCGAGAGCATTAATAATTCTTTTTCTTTTAATTCAGGTCCTCTTTCTTCTTCCATTCTTCCCTCGTGGGCCCTTCTCTCTCTCTCTCCCTCCGCCTAATCTCCGCATCCCTGTCCGTGATCCCTTGACCTAGCCTGACCCTGACTTTGGTGGGAGGAGCAGAACCAGTTTCACTGACGGCACGGGAAGTTGCCCAACGCTGCACGACGGTCATAACGTTTTTTGAGTCTCTTCTTCTCTACCCTTTCTACCCTCTGTATCTGTCAGTGACAGATTTTCTTTCTGCCATTCCGGTGAGCTTTTTATTTTGCTGTATCTCTCCCCACCCGCTCTTCTTCAATAATAACCCATTATGACCCGAAATAAACTCCTATCTTCATTGGGTCGTATTCACTAAACACTAACTTTAGTTGCAACTGACCAACGTTGGTTCCAATCCGAGAACACTTCCTCAGCCTACCACGACCCACCAAAGTTGACTAACCACCAGGTAAATAGTTTACTGTTTAGGTCAAAAGAGGTACAAGAGATTTTCCAAGTCGTGGTTACATGTTATTGTTGCCCCCACCCCAGTCCTGTCACCCCTCCTCTGGGATCTCTCGGTCTCTCACTTGTGAGGTATATACATACACACACACACACGCATATATATATATATATATATATATATATATATATATATATATATATATATTTATATATTTATATATTTATATATATATATATATATATATATATATATATATATATATATATATATATATATATATATATATATATATATATATACATACACGACAGGATAAGCAGGATTCGGTTAAATGGCAGTGTTTATTCTCAAGGCCAAAGGAAATAAACATTTAATGAAACAGGCATTCTCACATGTGTAATTCTTTGTTTCCTGTTGATCAAAATGATTTGACTGGAGATCTCAGAAAATTTCAGAGAAACTTTTTTTTGTTGAATTAATCTTCATCGACGTTCAGCATCGAACACACACACACACACACACACACACATATATATATATATATATATATATATATATATATATATATATAATATATATATATAAACTTCAATTTTTGTGTTGTGAACTCGGACGATTTGACTATGTAATTTACGTATCTGAGATCGATAAAAATGGTATGTTTTGAAAGAAATGAGATAAAAGCAGCCTAAAGTTTTGTAGTCTAGGAACTTTATTTTTGAAAAAATAAACATACCACGTATGAACTCTATCATTAAAGCGAATTAATTCCAGTTAGTTTTCACAGACAGTATGATTTATTATGGCCTTCACGACTGTTAATCAAAGTAATTCCGAATAGTTGTTTATAGTTCCCGGATATATAGTTTCCTAGTAGAAACTTCAAAAACTAACATTGTTAATTTCCTTCGGAAAACTGTTATTTTTTCCCCCAGAAACAAAGTTTCCTACAAAATTCCTGCGAATTATTTTTAATAATGCTCATATTTGGGAGAATGCTGTTTCTGTCTCTTGGTATTCCATTCTCTCAGTTTATCCACTTAATGGAAATTGTTCCACTCCTTCATTTGCTATGGTGTCACACGTTTACGCTCTGCTTTCATTTCTCTGACCTAATCTCTCTCTCTCTCTCCATCTATTTAACTATACATCTCTATCTCCTGGAACTTTTAAAATAGACTTAATAAATAGTTCTGCGGTTACCATAAAATGATGATTATCAAGACCATTATTTAAAAACAAAATTCATACTAATGTTCTCTGTTACCTCAGTGAAGTTAGGCAGACGACGGAGAACGTTTTTGAGCGTTACGCAGCACCAAACTCTTGACAGATAACGTGACAGTAAATAACAAGAAAACGTGCAATTTGCATAATTCAACTTCATACTCTCTCAAGTGAGGATCGGAATGGCGGGAAAAGAGGAAAAGGAAAGAAAAGTGGCAACTAGCCATTGGAGAAACGATAGATAGACCAACCTTTCAAAAGAGGGAAGGTTATAAGAATGAACGAAAACAACAGCTGGGGAGTTCTGATCTTGGCACAGAATCATCCTCTGGATACACTTAATACACCGCCAGGCAAGAAAACCACATCGTTTCAATCAACAGTCAGTTACCGTGGAACTAGTGTATGGTCTTTTCACCGAATTGAACAACTCCAATATACTTTTAACACTACTGAGAAATTGTAAACTTCCTGTATCTTTTCAGTGTCCTGAAAATATAGCGAATGTTTCGAATGGGTATCAGTTCTGCAGAAGAAAATCAGATATGCAAAAGTTATGATAAAACGCAATATTTGAAATACTTAGAGCATGCATCTTTACCGTCAATACAAATTTCGGGATTTTAAACAAGCGTTCTTAATAATCGGTCCTAACCACTGATATGGATTGGCCATTGTCAGAAAAACGATGGTTCACACTCTGGAATTATAATGCATGAAAGAATTCGACATAGTTCAAAATGTATTCCCAATTATACATCTTCACTCTCCAGACACGCATGTGTTGAGAAATTAAGAAAATACAAAAATTCTGATAATTCTTTCTAACCACGTTTTTCTTTCATTTTAGTTGAAATTTCAAAATGGAATTTTCCGCCTAATCTTTCAGCCTTCAGTCATTTAAGTTATCAGATCCTGACCTACAATTATTTTGCACATTCAGCCTCAAGTTTCTCTCTCATTCATTTAAAGACGAAGACTAATTTTCATGAGACATTTGCGAGAGAGAGAGAGAGAGAGAGAGAGAGAGAGAGAGAGAGAGAGAGAGAGAGAGAGAGGACCTTGGTCAGCTGCAATCCCTGAGGCTGGGTTTTTGTTTAGCAAGAGGTTACTGGGTGAGCCACTCAGCCATGAAGAAGATGCAGAGGGGCGTTTCTAAGGCTTCATGACCCGCAGGTGAAGTTCATGAAGAAGAGTCACGCTGACAATCTGATCGCTGTTGATGAGGCCTTTGCATTAAGTGTTCATAAAAGAACAAAGCTCTTTCTTTTCCCCAGAGGAGGCGAGGATGGGAATATCTGTCCTCAATGGCAGACTCTACGTTGCGTTGCAAAGATTTGGAAATAGGAAAAAGCAAGTAAAAACTGCGCAGGGCCGGTGGTTGCCTGTGTTGCTGGCACTTATAGCGTTGCCAGATGCACGAGTGTGGCTAACTTTAACCTTTAATAAAAAAAAAACTACTGAGGCTAGAGGGTTGCAATTCGGTATGTTTGATGATTGGAGGGTGGATGATCAACATACCAATTTGCAACCCTCTAGCATCATTAGTTTTTTCTTTCACAGAACACTAAAAGTATCCTAATTCCGAGTGTTCCGCTGAAGCATTATTGCTTTTTTGTCAACCGATCACAGGATTTCAAAGCACGCAACACAAGTCCTTCGAAAATATGTATACTTTTTATGGTTACTTATCTTTTCCTTAAAGGTTAATATCAAAACTAGTACTGAGATTAAGATTAAAGTACGCATTAGCAATAAGTGACGAATAATGAAGACAATTTGTTCATGCTAGTGAGATTAGCTTTTTCTTCCAAATTCTAATTTTCATTAAAGCTATGTCGCACCTCGGTTGGAATTGGAATATGGAATTTCAGATTTCAAATTCCAGTTCTAGCCTAGGGGCGACATATCTTTAATAAAAATTGGGAATGGAATTTGGGATTTCTTCCAAATTCCAGTTCTTATTAAAGATAATATGTCGCACCTAGGTTAGAACTGGAATTTGAAAACTGAAATTCTATATTCCACTTCCAACTGAGGCGTGACACAGCTTTAATGAAAATGAGAATTTGAAAGAAAAAGCTAGTCTCACTGTCTTGAAGAATTTTCTTCATTAACCGTAAATCATTGCTAATACGTATTTCAATACAAGTCTCAGTACTAGAGTATTGGTATCAACCCTTAGTTAAAAACATACGTAACCTTAAAAAGTATGCATATTTTCTAAGGACCTCTGTGGTATTTTTAGATGAAAAATAAACTAAAATTTGCTTGGAAATCATCAAATAACGGAAAGTTAAATTCTTCACTCGCCTTTCAGACGCCCGAACAAATATTATGACCAAAACTAATGACAATATCTTTAAAAAAATCGGCAACGCATCAGGTGCTGTGATTCGAAAGTTCAACAAGTGAATAAAAGTAACCGGCTTTTGGCAAAGGGAAGCTTTCAGACTTCAGAAACCTGTATTATAGGAGGGCATCTCGCAGCGCCCAGAAATAATGTACCTTCTTCGCCTGTTATTATCGCGCAACATATCTATATCTGTCTATCTATCTATCTATATATATATACATATACATATATATATATATATATATATATATATATATATATATATATATATATATATATATATATATTTACGAATTTTCCTGGGTTTATGGTATTTTTACAGGAAGGCAACGGAAACTTTATTTAATTGGCCTTGGAGTTCTGACTTACATAAAGGGAAATCGTAAAAAACAAAGAAAAAAGCGGTGATTTTAGGAGCTGAAGACTCTACTTTATAAGGAAATGTTACGTAAACACTTGGGATAAATTAAAGAATTATATTTACAAAAGAAAACATTAGAAGGGTAAATGGGTAAGTAAATTGTTAAAGGGCTTGCAACGCCTGAAGATCCTTCTACTGGAGTCTTGATTAAGAGCAAGGCACAGTCCAAGATGAGTCCACTGCGAATGGGTCCCTCTGCAAGAGAGATTTACACATTACACGCCAGTAAAGGAACAATTTAACACAGAATATGTCTCGAGTCTGCACTGAAGGTGCCAAGGACTCGAGGAATGAATGACCACTTTACACTTGAACACAGGACACTGGAAATGGCACTGGATAAACTGGCACAAGGACAGATGTGAAATACTGGCACTCCGATAACTTTCTAAAGGGCAAACTGTCGTGATTGAAAAGTCTTTACTTGCACTTTACCTTAGGGGAAGTGGGTCTCTAGCGAAGGATGATGAGGGACGATCACACTGACGATGCACGCTGTCCCTCGAGGATGACTGTCATCTGGAGTCGGACAGGGGGGAAGAATGGTCTCTCAGCAAATGTATCACTCGCCTGCATGTATGGCTAATGGCCTCCCCTACGACTACTGCACGTCTACTGCTCACATGACTGACTGCGTACTGCCCCTTAGATTTCCTGTCTTTCCCTTTTAAGGCTGCAGCCAGGTGCCGGTGCCATGTGCAAGTTCTGCTGATAACTGGGGCCGTGTGCAAACGATGTGTCATTTGCCTGGTGGTCAGCAATCGGTTGCCTCTTCCCTGGTGTCCTGTGGAAAGACAATTCAGGCAGCTTAATTTGCCTTTAGAAAGGTTGTTTTAAGCAGCTTAGTTGGGCTAAGCTGCTTGAGGGAGCGGCATTCAGTCTCGTATCTCTGCCTTTTTTTATCCGTGTCATCTCAATATCTGTTCCAGGTAAAAAGAAGGGCAGATCAAAATGTTGATAACTTTGCTCTGATATCTAGGTCAACTACGACAGCAACTCTACTCTTGATAAACAAAGGGCAAATTAGGTGGGGGTGAGGCATGCTGTGCAGCAACTTCTTGTAAGTTATAATAATATATATATATATATATATATATATATATATATATATATCTATATATCTATCTATATATATATATATATATATATATATATATATATATATATATATATATATATATATATATATATATATATATAAATTTCTGACTCACATCAGGACCGAAACCAGGTCTTTCAATTAAAGGCAAGGGCACTGCCCACTAGGCCATACAAGTCAAAAGAAGTTGGAACCTGAGAGCAACTGCACCCAAGGAATTACCTGGGCAAGCTAAACTGCTTGCATACCAGTGAGTTTTCCCCAACTTCCCGACTCAGCAATGACCCAATTGACAGCATTTCATTCGAATTATCCCTTCTGAGTGAATAAGATAGAAATAATCAACACACAATCACGTGTGGAACAGAAATAAATTTCTGATTCACATCAGGATCGAACCCAGGTCTTTCAATTGAAAGGCAAGGGAGCTGCCCACTAGGCCATACAAGTCAAAAGAAGTTGGAACCTGAGAGCAACTGCACCCAAGGAATTACCTGGGCAAGCTAACTGTGAAGCGGGCCGCCATTTTTTTCCTACGACAAAACTGTGCCCTACATCCTATTACAGTGGAAGCATCCATACAAGGGCTAACTAGAATTCATCCTCACTTTCTAACTATGGGAGCATATCACAAGTCAAGAAGTTATGTGTCTGAATAGGGGGGAGTTTTGCCCATTCTGTTTTCTGTAATTCTCTCATCTTCCCATCTTGAAGTTTTCTGTTCTTGTGAATCTCATAGTGACTTAACGTCCCTTGCTGATAAGCTACCTTTGCCGAATGTAATAAGTGAACTAAGTGCCTCCTCCAGCCTTAGACTTTGTCCATTTCATATGATAGGACTACACATGGTAATTCTAATATTCAACAAAGCCCCTCTGCATTTCAGGGGACGCTTTTACGTGACTACTGCGTCCACACTCCCGTTCCAAATTTTCTGAATAAGCTCCCTCTGCTGTGGAGTCTACGTCCACATTTAACTCCGTTGCCAACGTGGAACATGCTATCCTTATAATTTAACTGAACTGGATCTAATTACTCCTATATAAACAGGTGTATTCATACTGTATATGTTTCCCCCTTTATTCATTTGTGATTAATTGTGAGCCCCTTTATGAATTAATTGTACTTAATTTTCGTTCTGTTTTGTGCAAATAAAACCCTAGAATTGTATCATCCGGGTCCCACTGGTGACCTTTCCACTCCATTCCCCCTTTCCATTACAAGTAGCAAGCCAAGTAATAACAAGGCTAAACAAATATTGAACACTGTATTGCTTCTCCGGCTCAACTTGTAACTATTTATATATATATATATTATATATATATATATATATATATATATATTTATATTATATATATATATATATATATATATATATATATATATATATATATATATATATATATATATATATATATATATATATATACATAGTTACAAGTTTGAGCGGAGAAGCAATACAGTGTTCAATATTTGTTTAGCCTTGTTATTACTTGGCTTGCTACTTGTAATGGAAGGGGGAATGGAGTGGAAAGGTCACCAGTGGGACCTGGATGATACAATTTAGGGTTTTTATATATATATATATATATATATATATATATATATATATATATTTATATACACAAACACACAAACATCAAGCTACAAAAACCTTTGTCTCATATTAGGAGAAGATGAATGATTTCGCAATGTTACATATATATTGTTCTGATTGCGTTCCATACGATTTTCTGGTAAAGACGTGTACCTTTTGAGCAATATGAACAAATGTTGCACTGAAGCACATGATAAGTGTGACATGATTAAGACTGTATTGCTCTGATCATGTTTTGTCCTGATTGCGTTCAAAACACTTTGCTCACAAAGTGATGTCATTTTTCTTCTTCTAGAATTTTCTCTTATATCTCGTTCCCAGAATGCCTTAATAATGACGTCACCTGATTATTTCATTTCTTGCTGGAATCCTAAAGCTTGTTGATTCTGCTTTCAGAGACTGTTTGTGTTGGTTCCCTCGCTCTCTCTCTCTTTCTTCAAAAGAGAGAAATTATTAACGAGAGTGTTAGTGTGGTCGCTGGTATTAATCTTAGCTTTTGAGGTCTGAATATAGGAAAAGCTGTAATGGCGCCTAACAAAAAAGTGTTTTGTGAATCTCAATCAGCTGCATTTCAGGTGATTTTGCAAAGGTTTTCACAAGCTTGTGTAAGATAAAGTGAATCTTATTTATTATTACCATTGTATAATAAGGTATATTCAGAGAATTTTTGCCTTAGTGAAATTATTATTGGTAAATCTTTTGTGTATTTTTGTGTTCTTGTGTTTACAATCTCTTAATTTTTCACATTTTTTATATTTGTGATTTAAAATTTATTTACATAGTATTTTAGATATTTCTTAATAATTTAAGATTGCACACTTGATTTAATTTTCATTTATTAAGATTTCTTTTTCAAATCTTGAGTAGTTCTTGATAGTTTAAATTTTACTTGATTAATTCAATTTCTTGGTAAATTAAAGTTCTTGATTTAGTTTTGTTTAATAATTTAATTCAAGAATTAGTAAAATTTTGCGTTGTTTTCAAGTAATAGTAAATTTTTTCAGATTGTGAATTCTAATGATAAATTTTGAATTTAAAAATAAATCTTTATTTGAAAAAAAAAAAAGTGTTTCATTTACTGACCATCAGTGAATAGGATTAATTGTGAGCATAAGGCAAAGTGATAAACATGTTTTGTTCCTATAATTTTGCTGAAGTGAATTAAGACCAGGGAAACAGTTAAAGTTGTTTATGGAGTGATGCCCTTTTACTCTAGTATATTTCTTGTTTAATTGTTGATACCTCACACTTGTTTTGATAAACTTAATTTGATTTTTCACGTGATTAATGAGCTTTTTAAGGGATCACTGTTACCTTCAGAGTACTCAGTCGTAATTTTTATTGTTATGAGAGTTCAGGTATCTGGCTGAAGTGAGGTAAAATTTTTAATTCTGTGATTAGTTGTGTAATAACCAGGTACTTGGAACACATTGTGACAATATATATAATATATATATATATAAATATAAATATATATATATATATATATATATATATATATATATATATATATATATATATATATATATATATATATATATATATGGAAGGGCATTATAATTGATAAGTAGTTCGTCATCTCATGGGATCAAACGGCTAACACGAGAACCAACGATGCCCAGTGATGTGCCTTAAACCATTCGGTTACCAAGAATGGTTAAAGGTGCGTCACTGAACGTCGCAGGTTCCTGTGTCAGCGGTTCGAGGCCATGAGATGAAGGACCACTTATCAATTATAATTCCCCTCTGGTATATATATATATATATATATATATATATATATATATATATATATATATATATATATATATATATATATATAAGTGAATGTTTGTATATTTGTTTGGATTCTATAGAATTCCGAACCGCTTGACAGACCAAGACAAAATTTTGCACATGGCCTCTATGTCACACCAGAAAGGTTTATAATTCAAAATCAAACCCATATCCCGTGACAGACATACAAACACAGACAAAACAAATGAAATTTTCTTTTTATGTCACCTTTTTCTTCAGTTTCCTGGGTTAATTCTCATTTTTCACCTGACGCTCCTCCTTTTTTTTCCAGGTGCTGTCAGACGTATGATTTCATTAAACTCCTCCCACTGCAAACTCTATAATCAGTTTAGTACATCCAAAAAATTAAACATATGTATTTGACTGTACTAGAGTTACTTCATTTAGTCATAAAGCATTGTAATCCGAAATATAACTTCTACCACCACACCAATCTGACCTTAAAGTTCTCGCCACGGAAAAGAGTAGTAACAGACCGTATGTTTATGTAGCAGGCTTACCCCCTCATTAAAAAACTGCTCGCGTTAAAATCACCACATTTTTTTTCAGTGTTCATCTAAAGCCAAATGTATCTTAATCATACCCTGCCAATAAAATACAAATTTTTAGGTTCCTTGTGGTAACACCATCATTGCATCTAAGTACTTAATCCACAAAAAAAAAAAAACTGGCAGTTACGGGCGCACATGCGCATTAGTACACCAAATGATTCTGTGAAAGATCTACCCCTTCATTAAAAAATTACTTGAGACAAAAGTACCACATTTTTTTCTGTGTTCATCTTAAGCTAAACATATCCTAATTAAACACTGCCAATAAAATACAAATTCTTAAGTACTTTGAGGTATTACCATCATCATATCCAGAGTGAATTTCCTTCGATTTGTTGTGCAGTGAATTTCACGTAATTGATAAAAGGTCCATCTACTGTTGAAAGGGAGACACCTTTCCCCCCCACCACACACAAATACACAGACACACCCGAGTACGAATCGTAGGAGTACAGTATTAGATCTTTGATTTATTGTCTTTGTTGTTTGATGTTTATTCTTTTCTAACAGGGGAACGTAACTTCCTTTCCCCTTTATATCGACAAATTCTGTATAAGCAAACTAAATGATTCTGTGACAAAACTACCTCCTCATTAAAAAATTACTCGACGAAATTATCACATTTTTTCAGTGTTCATCTTCAGCCAAACGTATCTTAATTATACCTTGACAATAAAATACAAATTCTTAAATACCTTGAGGTATTACCATCACCATATCTAAGTACTTAATCCACTAAAAAATCACCATATATCAACAATTTCTATATTAGACCATTCAGACTTTGGCCTATAGTTTCCCTCAGATACGCCAAAGGAAACTGAAACAGTTGCAGCTCTTTTTACGGTGTCTAAAATTATCATGATAATAATTTAATATTTATATATGAAAAGCTTAAGTGTAATGTTATATGTTTCATTTTTTTTTAGCTAAGCATTCCTTGAGATATTCTGGGCAAGGGTAAATTCGAATCAGTGCCTATGTATTCACGAGTCAGTGCTGACAAACGCCCATCATCAGCCTCGCTTCCCATGGAAACAGAGGGCATCATTCCTCGGGTGATGTTCTTGCCATGGCGGAATGTTCTGATAACCGGAAGTCGTCAAGTTCTGGAGGAATATTCGTTTGCGAGTTTGCTCTCATTGGCGTGTCATAGGAAGTGTGAATTTTCCAGTTTGAGTACAGTCTTGATTTCCTAGTGAAAAGATCCGCTTTGCTGGAAGACTTTGCGTACTACCTGTGAGGTGAGCTTAGACTTTGTTTTTCAAAAAACCTGAGTGGGTTTTAATAACTTTGTTTAAAATGTACTGTTCTTTGCACTGTTACCATGCTTTGAATATCTTTTTCCCCATTTATTTTTATTTTCCATGTCTCTTTGTTTTTTATTGATTTTCCTGAATTTTAATTTTGCCATGTTTTATTGTGTATATTTTTGGGAGATATCCACATTTATTTTTCTCTGTGCTTATTTTTAAAAGTTCTGTTTTTCCCTTTATTTCCTCAGATATATTGAATAGAGGTCAAATAAATGGAAGAGAATGTGACTTATCATGACTTCAGTCGTGTTAGACTCATTTGACTCTTATGATGTAGAGACTCAGTTAGTTGAAGTTGATAGCACCATGTTATATATTAATTGGACTTATTTTTGGGTTGTCATTTCTGGGATATAGCTATCCACATTACATTTATATTTTACTCCAAGTCTTTTGCTATGTTAGACTATGGAATAAACTATATTTTTGTAGACATGTTTTTGCTGTTCTTCCTTGGTTCAGTTAGTGACTTGAGAGAGAGAGAGAGAGAGAGAGAGAGAGAGAGAGAGAGAGAGAGAGAGAGAGAGAACTGTACTTAGCTCAGTCTCACACTGGCCAACGCTACCGTGATTCCTTTCGGAGTTCCGGGATAAAAGTTAATTAAGTCATTGACCTTATAACAGATGTGGTAAGAGGTTATGGCCTTATTTGACCTTGTATAACATATAGACAACGGACACTGTATCTTAATAACTCTTGGATATTCTGAAGCTGTTTGTCAAGCTAGCAACCTACCATAGTAGGTTTTATTTTCTCTTCCCCTTCTATTCACCCTCCCCTCCCCTAAACCTTCCTTACCCCTACATTTCCCCTCCCTTCCCCTATCTTCTCACTTCTTTTCCCTTTCCCCCCTCCTTCTTCCCTATTTCCTCCCCCTCCCCATACCCTCTGCCCTCCCACTGCCTGTATACTGTTATTCAGAATTTTACCAGCCGGGTTGGTCAGCTAGTATATACATATATATATATATATATATATATATATGTATATATATATATATATATATATATATATATATATATATATATATATATATATATATATATATATATATGTATATACATATATATAGATATATAATATACAGTATATATATATATATATATATATATATATATATATATATATATATATATATATATATATATATATATATATATATGTATGTATACGTATATTATTTCGAGGTAGAGCGAATTGGATATTAAACGACACTTGGAGCTCAATTTTTGTGTATAAAAAATCACAGTGTGATATAAATTTATTCACATATATATATATATAATATAAAGGAAGTATACCTTAGTTTAACCAGACCACTGAGCTGATTAACAGCTCTCCTGGGGCTGGCCCGAAGGATTAGACTTATTTTACGTGGCTAAGAACCAATTGGTTATTACCTAGCAACGGGACCTACAGCTTATTGTGGAATCCGAACCACATTATATCGAGAAATGAATTTCTATCACCCGAGATAAATTCCTCTAATACTTCATTGGCCGGCCGGAACTCGAATGCCGGCCCAGCAGAGGTCTAGCTGAGAACTATACCGACCCGTCCAACGAGGAACTGTATATATATATATATATATATATATATATATATATATATATATATATATATATATATATATATATATATCTATATATATATATATATATATATATATATATATATATATATATATATATATATATATATATATTCTCACAAAATAGTTTGATATCGAATTCATTACACCTTGGCAATAACTTACGCCCAAAAGAAATTGCAACGGATTTACCCCTTTGGGTGTAAATTATTCCTAAGGCATAGGCAATTCCACATCATCAGGCGTCGTTTGTGTTTTAATTCTTGTGATTGTAAAAGAGCCAAACGTTGTTTATAAATGGCAAAAATGTACACAATTATACAGTATATATATATATATATATATATATATATATATATATATATATATATATATATATACTTACACACATATACATATCTGTTATACATATGTTATATATGTGTATATAGTATATATAATATATATATATATGTACAGTATATATATATATATATATATATATATATATATATATATATATATATATATATATATATATATATATATATATATATATATATATATATATATATATATATATATATATATATATATATATATATATAAAATACACACACACACACACACACACACACACATATATATATATATATATATATATATATATATATATATATATATATATTATATATACATATATGTGAGTCCATGAATGTATTCAACTACCAAAGATTAATTCAGCTAACAGAACAAGGAATAAAGGTCGAGTCCCTGGCAGGAATAAATCCATCTATAATGTAAATATTCATGCAAAGAAAGGAGCCAAGTATTTAAGGTGCTTCGCATGGAGTATCGCAAATGCGTTGGAAACTACCCCACAACGGACTGTTAACTTTAGCTTTATGGTGTAAGCTAAAGACACTAAAAGATTGTTTTCCCAAATCTCTAATGCACAGTCTGTCTTTGCTGCCAGAATTGTTTAGCTGCCCCAGTTTTTCCTTTACTTCGTGTTGCATTTCATCTTTTTGTATAAATAAGATTAATGATCGCCATGAGAATGTGTTATACAAAAAAGTTGGAGGCTGTTTTCTTCAGGCGTTTGTTCCTAATGACATAAGACGGACGAAGGTGGTATTTAATGAAAGGTGAAAGGACCTTACGTTGTTTCGGTCCTGGTCGTTTCGGCCGTAAGTCACTTTAGGCCGTAACATCCAAAACAACGTAAGACGTTATGTTTATGGTATTTACCGTTATGTTTATGGTATTTACCATTATTATTTCATGTTTTAGGTACATCCCCAAGGGGCTGGTACTAAACACGGCGCCCATTTTGCACGTAAACGTGCTTACGGCCGAAACGACCCGAATGCACATGTTTCACAGCATAACTCATCATTTTCGTTTTTTAATCGCATTTCCGTTGCGCCCTTCTTAATCTGCATTATTCTTACTGCTGGTATGAATCTTTTTTTGATGAAACGTATTCTTTTTTTTACCTTGCTTTTAAAGTATGTTTTCCTTATTCAGCTCAGAAAAATCTTTTGTCACGGCCAGCCTCTAATGTGAAATAATCAAAACATTGACATCAAGCCGTTGCCTTATACGCGCACGAACATAATAATTAGCTTATTTATGCTAATGGAAAGACAATATGCCGACATAAATATACATTAGTTCTCAGTGGACATATGAATAAGATATATAAATCAAGTAAAGGTTACTTACTACCACTGATTTAATTTGTCTCAATCTGAAAGTTGATTAAAACTCAAAGCGCCAAGATTTTAGACAGTTCTCTGTTGCGAAAAGTTACGCAAAGGATTCTTTGGTAATGACTGAATTATTTTCAGTATGCTGCAGGAGCCTGTGTGGCTGACAACAGGTCATTTGCGTAAAATAGATGAACCGGCATAAATTCCAGTTCAGAGGTTCGAATTATGACCTTGTTGGGTACAATTGCTTAGTCAGGAAGGTAGTCTGAAGACCGTTATTCATTAACTATCTCAAATGTTTTATGGCTTTCTTTCGAAGAGGCAGCTACCACAACAGCTACAACGGTAGCGATGTAACAGACGCTATGAAGTGTTCAAATGTATTTTGACGAATATACTTCCATTATTCAGTAACTCATTAAATTTGGCATTGTCTTTAATGCAATTCCACCGTCATTAAGCTAATGAAAGATGATTATAATGATATACTGCACTCATTTTCTTTTGCACATGACGTGTTAAGCATCCAAGTACCTCTGAAGATAAGTTGATTGCCATTTCCCTTCTCCAATAATAAATATCCTTCCAAAATTCCAGAGGATGCGAATCTGACTCTAATTGGGAGCTCTTCGAAAAAAAAAGAAAAAAAAAAAACGATGCCACTTAGTGTGTGAGGAAGCGAGATTTGGAGGTCGGTAGTTTACGCAAGGTTTGGTGTTTTTTTGCAGGCACGGTGAAGCCAGGCTGCTAGTTTGTGGTTTCTGCAAGGTTCTTAAGTTGTTTTATAAACCGTTGCTTTCTGTATCAAAACTATAAATGCATCCTATATGAACTCCCAGAAACTCTTGGTTTTACGTAGGATATTCCTTGTACACTAGACAAATAGCTCTGCGAGTAATCCTTTAAAACTGTAGTTTTCGTTGTTAATATATCGAGGCTAATCTAGCAAAGCTACAGAGAGAGAGAGAGAGAGAGAGAGAGAGAGAGAGAGAGAGAGAGAGAGAGAGAGAGAGAGAGAGAGAGGACGTAAAATATTATTGTACTTCTCATTTTGGCCGATCCTGAACCTTTATTATATGCACGAAACACGAGAGAGAAGGACAAAGAAAGTGGCCCACCAGAGATCATGAACAGGTGAGTCACTTACCCGGGTAAAATTGCCAGAAGGCAAGCCAGTTGCATTGTAACTTTGGCAAGGATCCTGAAACCCAGCTTTATTGTTTGGGTGATCTGAAATGAGACTATTTTTTTAAATAGTCAATTTACTCTGCCTTATTACGACAGTCCCACTAGGAATGTAAGAATAATATTCACCTTGGACAATATTTTCAGAGATAAATCAATACACATCATCCTAGGGTAACTAGTTTATTTAAAGGCTGTTACGTCATTCTGCAAAATAAAATGTTAAAAAATCATCGAATAGTTTTCATCAACGGATTCTTAGATTACACAATTCACTTACATATTCAAAGGTATGCCAGCAGTTATTGAATATTTTTCAGACACTTTTAGAGATTTTATGGAATGCAAATCGTGTACAGTACTTCAAAGGTATACGGTAACTCGATATAGTCTTTTGATAATCGAGGAATTACCTTATAATAGTAAAATAAAAGCGATTCGTTTTATTTCTTGTAGTGTCCTAGAAACAAATGTAAAGCTCAAATTTCATCATGGAGGGATCATACGTTTGGCAACAAAGCTTATAAAGGTAGTTTGACAAACATCCTGGGTGCTGTCTTATAATGGCAACTCAGTTCACTGGGAATGAAAGATGTCCTTAATGTGAAAGTTCTTGCCTGTCCAGAACAAGGGAATTTCGGCGAGATATCTTACTGGTGATGGAAATCATTCATTAATATCAAATAACCAGTCAGGAAGTACTGCATATATCTTGATTGGTTGTTACAATGACATCACTGATTAAAATCAAGTTACCAACCAGGAATTTTATTGGCTGATTTAATTTATGATATAACTGGTTATTGTGAAAATACCATGCGATAACTTGGATAATTGAAAAATGGAAGCATATCTCTTTCTTTACAAAATCAATGAAACTAAACTTACCTCGTTTCCGAATTCCAAGAGTTGGACTTGAAACCGACCTCATGAAGTAGGCAATGAATTCTGATCCCTGACGAGAATTTATTAGTGATGTAATGCATCATCCCATTTAGGAATTTTGCCTAAAATGTTACGGCTAACACACCTTAACACTTAGGAGACCAGAGAAGAACTGAGTAAGAATGGGTACAATGCCTATAATTGACTCTATCGGAACCATAGGTGATTCGAACATCAAGTAACAGTTAACGTATACCACTTTTAACAATCGAATCCTACCAACTTTGTCATGGTCGGTAGTTAAGTCAAACAGCTTTTAATGCCGCTTATTAAAGAATGATTACCACTCGTTCAAGTCACTGCTCTTTTCCCACTGATGGAGGAGACAGAAAATGAAATAAAACTATTCACCATATGAATAGATCGGAGATTAGTGTTAACACAACAATAGTCATTTTTTCAGATTCTCGAAAAAGAGGGGTTAAATGATTAGTGACGCAGCTTCTCATCAGTTACCGAGCAGGGCTAGAGATTATAAATGCATAATCAATAGCAAATGGCAGCGCTTTATTGTTGTCAGAGTCAGCATTTTCTGTTGTTGGGTTAGAGAACAGCTGAGTAAAGTGTGTAACCGTTTTTGCAATATAATTTTTTGAAATAACATATCTGAGGGTACGCCTCGGCTATAAAGAATTTTTTTATTTAGTAAATTTGTGGAATATAGAACAATAAAAAGACAATTACGGCCAACCTTAACATTCTCTATATTATTTGGCCAGAGAGAGAGAGAGAGAGAGAGAGAGAGAGAGAGAGAGCTGCTACTGTGATCAACTGTTTGCTCTTAGTTTTGGTTTCTTACTCAATTTTATTATTAATTAATGTCCTTTTCAGAAAAAATATGTATATTCTATTGTTTTTATTCCGGGAACATCATAATGCGCTTAGTTTAATGAACAATTTAGTATTTTGAGCAAATATCTGTACTACAGTGTATGAGAAGCGTAATTCAAATGCACAAAAGTTTCTGTAACAGTTTTCGGATCATGTCAAGATTAGCGAAGCCAACATCTCCATGTCAAGAACAGCGAATCCAGTGATCCCCATGTAAAGAATGGCCAACCCTTTCCGGTCCGAACTCCAATTCTACATAAAGGCTAGTACTAAACACGGAGGAACAGTGATTCATCTACACTGTTTCGCCGTGTTTGGAAGCCTACTAGCCACTGGGGGTTCAAATGTATGTTGCCTTGTTTAGTACTAGCCCCCGAGGGATCAAATGCCTGGTACCGAAATGTTCATGTATAGAACGGCGAACCCGGTTACTCCCAGGTAAAGAATAACTAACCTAATAATCTTCTTGTAAAGAACAGCGAACTCTGCTGCGAGTGGGTTTGCTAATCTTGACATGATCCCAGTTTTCTTTGTGAGTCATTTGTTCTTAAAGTGTTGTGTTTTCTTTATTAAGATACTTTTCACTGCTTTCCAATATTCTTCACTGGTTTTACTTAACACATTCTCTGCCGTATAGAATCATAGATATATAAATGTAAGTGTGCAATATGAGAATGATGTAGATTTTGTGCATGGCTCTTATTTTGCTAGTCAGTATTCAAAGCAATATAACAGGTCTTTGGGACATTTTCAAATGAATCTGGAAATGTTTTCCATAAAATTATCGTTTCCCAATCTCATTATTCAATACTAAAACAATTTCAGACTATTCAATATGATATCTTAAGAGGCTCACATATTACCTGTATATGCCTTTGATATACATGTACAATTTGCAAGTTTTGTAAAAGTTAACAATTTCCTAATAAGTATCTAACGGTGTAAGTTTAATTTTTGAACCCGCGTCCAAGCAATCTAAAATATAATAGTTCTCATAATTACCAAGAAAACCGTTGGGTGCGCGTTTTTTTTTTTTTTTTTTTTTTTAAGGTTTGGAACCCTGCTCTGCAGAAAAGGACACTTATCCTTGTCTTGAAAATTAATTGTAAAATTAGGGCGTTTGGGATTAAAGAGGAAAAACAGTTATTTGGGATAAAGTGACGTCACCACCAAATAAAATGTGCTAAATTGTTCAGTCAGCTCACCCACATTGTAATAAACTCTGGATCTTTCCTAGATAGTGACCCCAAGGGTTTTAACCCAGTACGTATCCAACTTTGCGGCGTGTTTAGTACAAGCCCGTTGGGGATTACTGTAAAAACAAACAAAAGACCGTAAATATCATAAAGAAAATGATCCCCAATAAATATTAGTCCTAGATAACGACCCCCGAAAACCCTTGGGGGTCACTATCTAGGAAAGATCCTAAACTTTTCTTTGTTTGTTTAGAGTGGAGTGCTTGGACGATGAAATTCAGAATGAATTTTTTTATTATATGAACCATCACCATGCAAAACTATTTTATCTGCGGTATAGCATGGCTAATGAATACCTCGGTTAACTGGCCGAAAAGTGATTCGTCATGAGAAAAATTCTCAGAAGAAATGAACCGATGCAACGGCAAAAGGGAAAGAATAAAGTTCCTGCCAAGAGAAAGTTTTACTTTTACTTTTCAAACTGGACGCTAACTTAGATAGAAATGAGACAATCACGAAAATAATTTAAGGAATGATGGTGGTTCAAACAAAATCTTTTCATATATATATATATATATATATATATATATATATATATATATATATATATATATATATACAGTATATATATATATATATATATATATATATATATATATATATATATATATATATATATATATATATATATATATATATATATATATATATATATATATATATATATATATATATATATATATACAACATATACACACACACACACACACACACACATATATATATATATATATATATATATATATATATATATATATATATATATATATATATATACACCTACCTGTTATATAATTATAGGCCTATATATAAATTTATATATATACAGTATATATGTATATATATATGTACATCTGCTTATACATACAAACATTCACACACACACTATATATATATATATATATATATATATATATATATATATATATATATATATATATATATATATATATGTGTATATATATTACATGTATATACATATATATGTTTATATATACATATATATGTATATACATACATACATATATATATATATATATATATATATATATATATATATATATGTGTGTGTGTGTGTGTGTGTTTGTGTGTGCGTGTGTGCGTGTGTGTGTGCGTGTATGCACGCGCGGGTGCTAAAGTCAAGACTAACTGCGAAGAGATTTTTTAAATGACCAGCCGAGAGCCTCGGAGAAGCAGTGCATAAATGAAACATTCCTTCCCTGAACAGAAATACACGAAAAAACTCGGTCCCACTTCCAGAGAAACGAACGCTGAACATCGATAGCACTGTGTAAGTCTACCGGGTATGCAGCAGAAACGTGCCCTTGAGCAGAAAACAAGGGCCAGCTATTTTGTACTTCGCAGAACTGAATTGGCATGGAGGTGGCTTCTCCTGGAACATCGGAGCACAGCACAATAATAACCATGAAGCAATTAATGGAAATGTACCTGACTGTGGTATTTACTGGCTATTTGTATGTTAGGACCAGTGTGTATTTTTATTTCTGGCCGTTGTCAGGGTCACTAAGATAAATACTTGATACTAAAGGGAAAGACGGAAAAGGGACACTCACTGGGACATAATTTTTTAATGAATGTTTGTGCAAATGATTTCTGTGAATGGACATCAAGTCTTAACAGGACTCAGCACTCTGGGAGTTACTGCTCTAGGGACCATACGAAGAAGGAAAGTGTGAGAAAAATCCTCAGTGAAAAGAAGCGAGAAAGGGACATTTTAATTTAGCAACTAACTTGAGGGAAAGAAACATTAATAAAACAGGACAAACCTGATCTTTTGTGACGTAAATTTAGATGAAAATCAAGATGCCATAATATAATGATTGTCAATGAACACTTTTAAAAGAGTTTCTTCACTATAATGGTCAGATCAGCTAATCCCCTGAAGAAAGATATTCGAAGCTAACATATACAATAATTTCTTAGCGTCCTGTCTTCATAAATAGTTAAGACATATTAAATTTCGTCATATATTGATAACCGCTTCATGTGAAACGTCGAGGGAGAAAATGATTGCCTATTGCCTTCGTAGGTGTAATTTGAGCGGCCAAATATTAATTTTCTTAATTCCTACCTCAATTTATACCTTTTTCGTGAAGAACTAAGACCGTCCCTCGCCCTACCGCTGGGCTTTTAGAAAAGCCCTTCTCTCAAGGACACACAATTTTATTAGCAATGTTTTCTACTTGTTAGGCACGATCACAAAAACATTTTGGAAGACGGGAGGGTTTTAAAGGTCAAAATAACTGAAATTTGTCACGCTCGTATGTTCACGCAGCGAAATGTTAACTGTATGCATTTATATGAATATACACACGCTAGCGAGCGCGCGCGCACACACACACACACGCATAAATATGAATATACCTGTGTTTGAGCACATACACACATATATAATATACATATTTATATTTATAATACACACACACATATATATATATGCATATATATATATATATATATATATATATATATATATATATATATATATATATATATACATATCAGATAATGTCAAACTCCTTATCTTGGTGCTTTTTTTGTTTATATTTAATAACTGGGTAAGCATGAATTCCACCGAGCTGTTTGTGGATCCAGGCAGCTAAGTAATTATTGTACTTGAGTATATAATCTTATTTTCGCCTTGGATATTAGCATCCTCTCTCTCTCTCTCTCTCTCTCTCTCTCTCTCTGCGCATTTGTCTAGGTTCTTGTCTCTCTCCTAGTTCGACACATCCCTAAGTCTAACAATGCAGAGTACTTTATCTGATTAGCCAACCTAAACAATCAAGTCGCTATTTCGTTATGTGTTCTTTTCCTTAGTTTCCAAAGACGATATATGACAATTTTACAACTATCTTAAATTCCGAGGAATTCTCATGAAAATATTATTAGTCGCCCACTTTAAATTTAGTACTACTATTTCAGCTAATAACAAAAATATAATGTTTAAGATGAGAGAGAGAGAGAGAGAGAGAGAGAGAGAGAGAGGGGGCAGGAAGGAGGAAACGCAAAAATAGAAATTATTAATGTTCGTCATCTGAAAAATGATAAAGACATCTTTCTGCAAATGGAAAAACCGCTCGTAAACGTTCTCCCAAGTCCAGCAAGGAGCGTGTTGCGCGCATGTATATTTGCAATCTGCATTCAAAAGCACGATTGCCGGGCTGCATAAGGGAAGTGTCGCCGCCTACAGCCTCTTGCATTGCTTAGACAGGGGTTGGAGTCCAAGGATAAGACCGCGTGCATAGGTGGCGAGTGACGTAATGGGAGAAAGAGAAAGTAAAGTCATAATTCAACGAAAACGTGCCGGAGGGAAACGGTAAAGCGGGCGCGGTTTTCTTTTTCCTTTTCTGAAAGCTGTCAGGTTGCGAGAGACATTACCCTCTCTCACTCGTAAGCATTGGTGGACTGGACGTCTTCCGTCTTATCCGGTTTGACTGGATGTTTTGTAAATCATCGATACCTGAGAAATAAATTCGGCACACGTGTGATGTATTTTCAGTTATCAGGGGTTTGAAGTAGATTACGAAATTGGATGTGCATAATGAAAATGAACTTCTGATGTTTCTCAACCATCAAAGGAAAACAAAGAATATGAAAACACCTCTTTCAGACATGTTCACTATCCTGAATTTCTTCTTCTTCTTCTTCTTCTTCTTCTTCTTCTTCTTCTTCTTCTTCTTCTTCTTCTGAGAGAGAGAGAGAGAGAGAGAGAGAGAGAGAGAGAGAGAGAGAGAGAGAGAGAGAGAGAGATTCCATGCAAGTTCTCTAGCAAATAGATGGGAAAATTCAGCCACAAGATTACGGTACATTTTAGTTGCTTATGATGAAACGAACACTGACTAATAAGAATGAAATAAAGAAACAGATTTTTGAATATTATTTCCTGAACAATAAGGGCATTCCTAAAATAATTCACCGCTAAACATGCTCGTATCGTTGAAAGTGCAAGGAACTGGCTCTGCGTCAAAATACTTTCGAAGCCGGTTCCAGCGGGTACAAAGAGGAACTATTCTGAATCAGATCGTAGGTGAACCGAAGTTTCAGATTGAGGTACAAGCTAAACAAGCTACGGCTTCGGGCCTTACAACCCTCAGGACCTCACAAATTTTTAGAATCTGAGGTTATTACATAATCTCAGAGTCTTTTCAAGTGTACTATATAGTTTTTAAAATGGTTTCCATATCAGATCCTCATGTGTAGTTTTTACATGACTTTACTTACGCTTTATAACTCAGTAGGGTCTCAAAATATCGCCTTGTGGCATTCTGCTGAAGACTATTTCTTCTTTATGCGAATGTTTGCCATTTTCAATTTGTAATCTAAACGTTCTCGGATATTTCCGAAAGTATTCAGTAACATCGTCTGCAGCCTATATCCATTCCAAGTGTTCCGTAATCTCATTTCGAAAAATCAAGAAAACATTTCGTGTAATTTTTAAAAAATTTTCTTTATTGCTTTTAAAGTTGATTTTGATTACTTATTTTATCAGCAAATTGTGTATATATTAAAAATCTTGAATTCACAGTAAATGCATCAATTTAGAACATATTTGCAACATTTACTTTGAATACCTTACTATTCAGTAATTAAAAGGCATATGAATGTTTTTTTTTGGTGAGTTTGTGACTCGAAGTTCTGTTCTGGTTTGCATTGTTGTGATAAATGGGGTTTATAGCTTGCACTTGAACATTGCTAGACAGTAAAACTGATGAGACGTCTCTGTATGATACTTTATGCGAATTTCAGCTTTGTTCACGACTGTCGAAGATTTCATCGAACTGTACTCTTGTAATTATAATACGAAAAGAAGACAAATTAGGAGTTTGTTCAAGTACGCATCTGTGACTGGACTCTATCTGTGCCTCTCCAGTGCTTGAGATGAAAAATCACCCCAGGAAAATACACTTAGCCTAAGGGGAATACATTTTGGTAATGATATTGCCAAAATCGTTATTACGTTACTGTTTTCATAGATAAAGATGCTCCACGAAAGAGGTAATAGCATTTTATGAATAATGCAATATTGTTTAGAAAGATGTATAACAGCTATGTAACCACAAATGAGAACCCTTCTCCTTACCTGCTGCTGTGGACGCATGAAAGAGGTGGTTTTTAATAGGGGGGACAACCCCCGGTGGGTGGGCGGGTAGAGGAGGGCCTTGGCTTTGGACGCCCAAACAAGTTCGGGAGGGGGGTCACTCGTCAAGTCATGTAATTACCGCCTTGTTTGGGCCATACAGATTGAAGGAGCACCGGGAGCGACAGTGTGTAAAGATTTGGTTTTGTTGGATTGCGTTCTTCTGCCTTCCTATGTCTTTTCATGTAACACTGAGACTGCTGCTTTAGGATTATCAAATATACCAGCAGAATATACATAAAACAACACTATATACATCTTCACTGTTACACCTAGTGACTTCTGTATACTTAAAGGTATTTGAAAGACATTTTTGGTATACTGTAATGAATAAATTCTAGTTTCTATTAATTACTGCAATGGAATTCAGATTATTTTTATGTATAACTGTAGTTACTGTTTCCGTTAATATCATGTTTCACTTAAACTTGGTACCTAAAGATACCATAGCAAAATTGCAACATAGAAACAGAGAGACTTCTTTCATACGTCCACAGACTTAAACTTACTTATGTAATTAAGTTTTGTTTAGGGCATAAAAATAAACAAGAGTAGTCTAATAAAACCGGAAGATCTATAGCGGGGTGCGCTGCATCCAAGCGCTTAGGCTACTGAGGGGGCGCGGCGCAATGCAAAAACTTTCAAGAAACGCGGCTTTAGAGAATAAATTTCAGCTATTCTTCAATTTACAGTGTCTCACAAGATAACGGAAAGGGAGTAAAGAGGGATGGAAACAATTATCGAGTAATTTCACAAGGAAACAAAGAAAGAGCATAGTTAAACAAAAGCAACGGAAGAAACCAGCCCGAGTTTGAGCACAGTAATAAACTAAATTCAACAAGATCTCCATCAAAATAAGTACACAATGTAATGTTACTGAAGAGGTTAGGCATGAAAGGGTTTCATAAAGGGCTTCGACAGCTTCAGGTACAGATAAAACTCGCTCACACTTTCCATCAGGAGCCTTACATACAGTGTCAATCTCAACGATCATACATCCTCTGAACAGGTCAACAGACCCTTCCATTTAAAGGCTCGATGTTGACACTGTATAATCTTGTCTTCCTGGAAATGCACAAGCCCCGACACCAAGACAAAATGATAGCCCTTGAACATTGTCTTCTGTAATGAAAACATCTGAACCCATCTCGAAGGCAGACTGAGAATAAAACTTTTAACACAAAGTAGTACTTTTACTTAATTTTATTTCTTTGATATTCAAATCTTCATTGGAAATGGAAGAATATTTATCCTCTAGTATATCAAGATGGTAATTAATATTGCATCTTATCAAAAACTGAGGGGATTAACTGTTTGTCACCTATATAACTGACGGTCGAAAATTACTACTACATGAACAAACGGGCCAAAATATCGTTGCATTTTATTTGCAACACTAACAAGGGAATGGGTATTATAAGAATAAAGCACTGAAGAAAACTCAAGTCATAATAAAACAGACATACATAAGGTAGTTGTGAGTTCCAAATGGATAGATTAAGTCGCAACATAGGTACATAATAAAATTTACAGTTTCTTGGATGGCATCAATTCAAAACAAGGGACCAGCAAAGTCTAAGCAAGTGGTGGCAAAGAGAGGGGGAAATGCGCTCTTACTTCAGGTAAGAATACAACATGCTGTTCCAAAACCACAG